>NW_007012875.1:146009-177875 GCF_000164805.1 Carlito syrichta
AGAGATGAGGTCTCGCTGCCCAGGCGGGTCTCGAACCTGCGGGCTCAGGCAATCCACTCTTCTCAGCCTCCCAAAGGCGCGGGATTACAGGCTGAGCCACCGAGCCCCGCTCTGACATTTTTAATATTAAAAATGAAACAGATATGTACAAGGGAAAAAAGTGGTTTACATTTTTTTTTTCCAAATGGTACTGCCTATGGAAAAACAGGTGACTAGAAGATAAAAAGATGGATAAAGATGCTTGAGGAGATTCTGAAAGGGACTTATGGCACTTCTTTTTCTTATAATGGTGAAAAGATATAGATGTAGCATTATCCAGCTGGGCTCAGTTTAGATGATCCCAATTTTGCTGGCAACGTGCAAAGCATCGTGATCAGGAGACAGTCGAGCATATGCCTTCTCTCCATCAGGTCTGATCAGGGTGCTGACCTTGGCCACATCAATGTTGTAGAGCTTCTGGGGCTTCTTGGCCTTGACATCCACAGCGAACACAAGTGTGTTGCTGCCAGACCCAGTAGCTAGGAATCACTTG
This sequence comes from Carlito syrichta, assembly GCF_000164805.1. Classification (NCBI taxonomy): domain Eukaryota; kingdom Metazoa; phylum Chordata; class Mammalia; order Primates; family Tarsiidae; genus Carlito; species Carlito syrichta. The sequence goes on from NW_007012875.1 coordinate 146,542, forward strand.
ATGGTGGTGCAGTGGTCAAATTTGTCTCTGTTGGGTGTGCTCTTCTGCTGCCTCTGCAGCAGCAGTGTCTTGGGTTGGTAGCCAGAAGGTGAGTAATGTGTGGATCCCCCCCACCCCCGCTCCTCCTTCTTATGTGGTTGTGGACGCCTTTCATTTCAGCACTGCCTTTTTGGCCTCCAGAGTCTTGGCTTTGCATAAAAAAAGAATGAAATCACGTCCTTTGCAGCAACATGGACGGAACTGGAGATCATCATCCTATGTGAACTGACTCAGAAACAGAAAACCAAACACCGCATGTTCTCACTCATATGTGGGAGCTAAATGGTCACGAGGATGGGAATAATAGACACTGGGGACATTAATAAGGGGGGACGGAGGAGGAGGTTAGGGTTCAGAAACTGCCTCCTGGGCACAATGTTCACTATCTGCTAAATGGGCCACTTGAAAACCAATCCCCACCACTACACAATATGTCCATGTAACGAATACACATGTGTACCCTCTTGAATCCAAAATTAAAAAACAAACAAAAACAAACACAAAGTCTTGACTTTGGCTTCGGTTTTAGGAGGGGCAGGAGCGTCCTTCTTGGCCTTTGGAGCCATCTTATGAAAAAGGCGACTACTGGCATCTTTAAGAAATTTGGAGGTAAAAGGTACTGAATCTTTTCTATTATGTATATATTTTTAATATGTATAATTCAACTTCTGATTTTCACTTATTAATAAAGATATATTATTATTACTTCTTTCATGCATATAAAACTTGACTTTTTTTTTTTTGGTGAGAGGAGGGAGTTTATAAATGGAATAAATCCAAAAGTCTTTAATTTAGAAACCAACAGCACTCCCAGGACCCTTAAAGCAAGATTTCTCTATTTGTTTTTGATTCTTAACATTTTACTTTTGCAGAGTCTTCTCTCTAAGTAGGTTGACTTTCAATATATCTTTCTTTTTATCTTATAGCTCACTTTTCCACCCCTTCTCTTCCTTCTGTGAATCTGTTTCCCAGGGAGAATATAAGAAAGTTATGATTAAACTTTCTTGTACTGATTCCCCACCTTCATTCTTTTTCTGTGCCCAGTATCTATATCGCTACAGTATTTTACATTTCTTACTTGCACCTTTGATTGTTTTGGGAAACATAAAGACTAACTCCTTATAACTACTTATATGCTTCAACTCTGTTTCCTACTTTCATCTTCTAATTTCTACTATCTATTCTTTTGCATTGTCAAGGATGATAATTGTGGCAAAGGTGGATTGTTGTCAGATAATATTCATTCTTCCTTCTTCCTTAGTAATGGAATCTCTCTTTTAGTTGGACATATAGCTGACCAGAATAAAACCTATATTTCCCAGTCTCTCTGTGACAAGTGGCTGTGTGGTTGGCCAATAGAATGTAAGCAAAGTGTTGAATATAAATTTCATAAGATGTTCCTGAAGGAAGAGGGCGCATATTTCTCCACATCTTCCTCCCTTTTCTGCCTGGAATGTAGATGTTATAGCTAGTGCTGGAGCAGCCATCATGGGTCCTGAGGTGGACGTCTTGTGTTGGTGGAAGCAGCCTGAGTACCTCCAGATGAGTGGAACCATACCAGCTCCAAACTGCTTATTACAGACTCTGTGCACATGAAAGGACACTAGACTAGACTTCTATCATGTTTAAGCAAGTTATTTTGGGTTTTTCTCATGGTTGAACCCAACCTAACTTACACACTGATAGTTCCATTGTGTTTTGCAACAAAAATTAGGACTTCTAGCCGGGCTCGGTGGCTCAGCCTGTAATCCCGCGCCTTTGGGAGGCTGAGGTGAGTGGATTGCCTGAGTCTGTGGGTTCGAGACCCACCTGGGCAACTTGGTAAGACCTCATCTCTACAATAAATCAAAATGAGCTGGGCGTGGTAGCGCGTGCCTGTAGTTCCAGCTACTTGGAAGGCTGAGGCAGAAGGATCGCCGGAGCCCAGCAGGTCGAGGCTGCGGTGGCCAGGAGCGGCCACTGCACTCTAGTCTGGGCAACAGAGTGAGACTCCAACTCAAAAAAAGAAAAAAAAAAATTAGGACTTCTATGATGTCTATAGGTTGATTCAAAAAGCCGAAAGCCATAAATAGTACTCACACAATTATAACTGGGTAAATATTGTTCAATACAAAGTCAAGAAGTTCAAATATTTTTATGCACCTCTGCAAAATTAGCCTTTATTTTTTGTTTCAATATTCCCCTCAAATTCTCCGAAATCTCATCTGTTTTGTTACTTCCCCTTTCTTTCTTTCTTTCTTTCTTTTTTTTTTTAAGAGTTGGAGTCTCACTCTGTTGCCCAGATTGGAGTGCAGTGGCACGCTCCCGGCCACGGCAGCCTCAACCTGCTGGGCTCCAGCGATCCTTCTGCCTCAGCCTTCCAAGTAGCTGGAACTATAGGTGCACACTACCATGCCCGGCTAATTTTTGATGTATTGTAGAGATGAACTCTCACCAAGTTGCCCAGGCGGGTCTCGAACCTGTGGGCTCAGGCAATCCACTTGCCTCGGCCTCCCAAAGTGCTGGGATTACAGGCTGAGCCACCGAACCTGGCCTCCTTCCGCTTTCATTCATCCCCCTTTGGAGAACTCTCTCCCAGAGCCCTGTGTCTTTCTACTCCAGTTTTGAACTTGATACTTTTTATACTTGCTGAGCAGTTGTCATACTGAGACTTCTATTCTGTGCTTTCAGGAGAAGTCTATTAAAAGGCCAAGTGTGACAATCATATCACACCTGCCATTCTTTATCTAACAGGTTACGTGTGGGGGAGAAGCTGATAAATCGGAATCCCTTTTGTATTATACAGTGCTTTGGTGGGCAATCATCCTGTTATTTTCCTTTTAGCATTATTCTCATTCCTGTTTTTTGGTTGGTTTCTAGTTTCTAGCACAGTACTAGTCTAATATCTTTTATAATTTTCATTTTGGATTCTTTCTACTCTTAGATTCATGAATTCCTTTTTCTTGTTGGAGGAGTAGGTTATTCTTTTTTACTCTGTATTTCTGAGCAGCAGTACAATGAAATGCCCAAGTATATAGTCTTCAGAGTTTGATGACCATATTATTTCAGCTCCATCACTGATTGACTGTATAATTTTTAAGCAAGTTTAACAATTACTTATACCCTCTATGGGCCTTAATTTCCTCAAATAGCACCAACTTCATAGATTTTGTACTTAATGTGAGTTAATCTGTGTTTACAAGTACCATAGGAAGCACTCAATGGTACTTGTATTTACTACTGTTATAAGTAGAATTAAAGTGAGTTGGTCAAGGTCACACATAGAAAAGCCAGAATTCAAGTCCAGCCTGACTTCAGAACCTGAGTTTTTAATGGCCGTGCTATTCTGTTTCATGTGGAATGCATGTTTTGAATGATTCTATTAGGGTGCCATCTAGAACAGTGATTTACAATTACATGTGTATATGATGCTTGGGAGGTGAGGACTGAATGTAACATGAGAAAGAGAACACCCTCTATGATCACTTGAGGAACCTCTTCAAAAAACACATGCCAGACACATCTTCTGAGAAAGTTGGATAAGCCCTTGGGGCTGGGCTATGGCAGTGATGTGTATCTTAAATGAGCTTCCCTGGTGATCTGATGTACCTTCTGGTTGAGAAAACTGATTTGGAAGAAGTTGGTACATTTTGCTGACTGATTTGGAAGAAGTTGGTACATTTTGCTGAAGTGGAGTGAGTCTGCTAACAGAAATCCTAGAAAACCATCCAAGGAGGAAGTCGAAAGAAAAATATTCTTAGGCTCAATATACCCCATGGAAACATTCATAACAATCAACACATTCTCCCCCCCAAATTTTCACTGACTTATATCTGTACATGTAAAACTTACTCTAGAAGCCATATTAGTATTTTTTTAAACACAGCTACTTCTTATTCAGCTAGTTTCTCCCTTTGATAAGAGATTGTTAACTCTTACAGTACCAAATCCATGTAAAACTGCCACAGTGTTCACTGCCATAAAGTAATTTCAAATGTATAATTCAACAGTAGCAAAAAAACAAAAGTAAAGATTATTAAGTATTTTCTGGCACTTCGGCAAGACATTGTTACATTCTTCTTTTAATCTAAAGTGAAATTGATAAATAACATTTGAATACACAACCTTACCTCGTTCCTGGGACTCCATTAAAATAATTTAAAAAAATTATAAACCACAAAAATAAAAGGGATGAAAGAGGAGGAGCAATTAGTGATAAGGGAATTCGATGAAGGCAGATTAACTATTATTCTGTGTGGTGAGCAGAGGTGAGGTTGTCCCACTCAGACATTAGGTACAAAAGGTCTCAGTCCAGGAGGGAACAGATTTGTCCACAGAGCCAGAGAGACCTGGGACCTAGAAAAGCAAAGTTCAGTAGAAGGTGGGGTTGTGATGTGGAGCTTAAAGTAAGGGAAACTGTGACTGAAATTCTACAAACAGAAGAACAGATATCCCTCCCTAGCTCAGCACCCTGAAAAACAAGAGATCGTTTTTCCTTATTTATTTATAGAAATTTAACACATGGGAGAGAATGAAGGTAGTTAGCATTCCTCACATTCACACTCTCTGGCCCCTCTGTGTTCACAGCCAGCTTTTCTCTCAACCCATTCTTAAATAAGTATTGGAATCTAAAGATCAGTAGAAATGTATGGGCAAACTAAGAGAAAACAACCAGGGTATATAAATAGCAAAATTTTTGCAGGAAACAGAGCAAAGCACAGAATTTTAAAAAATGTATATAACACACTATACTTAGTATTTCTGAAGACCTGGAGTTGGAAAAATAATACTCCTATCAAACAGGAAGAGAACGGTAGTAAAACATTTAAATAAAAAATTGAAAGTCAAAAATAACACATACAAATAAAAAATATAAAATATACAATCAGAATATGAAGTAGAAGGAATCTCTTAAAAAATGGAATAAGAGACAAAAAGCCATAAAAACTTGAGGGAGAAGAGGCAGAAAGGCTCAATATAGGAGGCTGTGACAGAGACTGATGTTGCTTTCTAAGGTCTGAGAAGTCCTCCCTCCCTTGGCTCCCTTGCCTCAATATAGGAGGCTGTGACAGAGACTGATGTTGCTTTCTAAGATCTGAGAAGTCCTCCCTCCCCTTCCCAACCTTCATCACATTTCCAAGTCTGGCAGAAGTGATACATGCTACCTTTGCACCTGAACCCTAGCATCTCCTATGAGGTCCTTCATTCTCCCATTTAGTAGGTGGGTACAGAGAATGCAGTAAAGGGTTTCTAAGGCTCTTGGGGACATGCAGTCACCAGAAAGAAGGAGCCTGGGCTTTTGAGTCATTGACTGACTCAGACCCTCCCCTATCCCATAACCGCTCAGCTGTCTTCTCCACATTATATTGTTACATCAGTGAGAAATAAAGCCTTGCTGTGTTACCTTATTAACATTTTGAAGTTATGTGCTATAGCATTTAGCTTATCCTGCTGGTAGAACTACTGATGAGTAAGAGGAAGAAGAGGACAAAAAGAAAGAGAAATTATCAAATAAATAATAGCAGAGAGCTGGGCTCGGTGGCTCAGCCTGTAATCCCGCGCCTTTGGGAGGCTGAGGTGAGTGGATTGCCTGAGCCCGCGGGTTTGAGACCCACCTGGGCAGCGAGACCTCATCTCTACAACAAATTTAAAAAAATCAGCTGGGCGTGGTAGCGCATGCCTGTAGTTCTGGCTACTCGGAAGGCTGAGGCGGCAGGATCGCTGGAGCCCAGCAGGTCAAGGCTGCGGTGGACGGGAGCGGTCACTGCACTCCAGTCTGGGCGACAGAGTGAGACTCCAATTCAAAAAAAAAAAAAAAATAGCAGAGAACTTCCCAGAGTTGAAAGGCTCAAGTCCTTATATTGAAAGACTCTACTGAGAGATTAACAATGTAAATGAAAAATATGGCTAATGCCTGGGGGTATCACTGTGAAATTTCAGAACACCAATGTCATGGACTGAATTGTGTTCCCCCAAATTTAACATGTTGAAGTACTCTTAGTACCTACGAATGTGACTTCTTTGGAGGAAGGGCCTATAAAGAGGTAATTAAGTTAAAATGGGGATAACTAGGGTGGCCCCTAACTCCAATACACTAGTATTATTAAAAGAAGAGGAAATTAAGACACAGACAACACACACAGAGCAGCAACCAAGTGAGGACACAGTAAGAAGGTGGTCTTCTGCAAGCCAAGGAGAGAGGCCTCAGAAGAAACCACAAAACTGCCAACGCCTTGTACTTCTGGATGTACTTCTGGCATCCAGAATTGTGAGAAAATAAATGTCTATGGTTTAAACCACGATATTTTGTTACGACAACCCTAGAAAAACGAATACAATCAAGAATGAAGAGACTTTCATAAACATTTTCAGAATACAAAACCCAAACAGTTCATCTACAAGCAAATGAGAAACAGATTGACTTTGGATTTCTCATCAGCAATACTGGATGCTCAGAGACATTGGAACAATGTTTTCAAAGTTCTGAGGAAAAATAACTTTTAATCCAGAATTCTGTGTTCAGATTAAGTATGAATCGAATGTGATGGCAGAGTAAAAGCACCATCAAAGGGTAAGAACTCAGAATGTTTAACTCATCACACATTATTACTTATATAAGTAATTTGAAAATATATTTCATCAAAGAAAGATGTCATTCCACAAAAGAGGAAGAGATAAGCTTTAGAAAAATAGGCCAACATAGAAGAAGAATGAGGGGAACACACCAGTAGAGGTAGGCCAAAGCTCAGCTGGCAGTGTGTAGTTCAAGTTTTGGTTGCAGCACAGTAACAAAATCTTCAGTTCTCTTAGCCCAAGGTTGCCAATTTTGGTGAATAAAAATATATGCCATACAATATTTGGAATACACTTTTACAAAAAATACTGTTTATCTGAAATTCAGATTTAACAGGTCATCCTACACTGTATGTAACAACTCCATGCTAACTCGAAGGCACTAGTTTTTGTGTTTCTTGGCAGCTTGCACAATGCCTGGCACATAAGAGGCACTTATTAAGTAGTCAGTGAGATGCCATTCGAAAAGCTTCTGCCCTATCGAACGATGAAGAATTGAAAAAAATCCCAGTTACGAAACTGTAAAGGACTCTTGAAAGGTTCAGAATTTCTAGCTATTTCACGCTTCTGCATAATTTTAGACACAGAGCATGATTTGACAGAGAGCATGATTTGACAGCCATATCTCATAAAGTTCACATTTGTTTATTCATGAACCTTTGCTTCATCAGCAAATCCTTCAACACACTGAGTCCATAATATATTGCATTAATTATTTGCTCTAAACCTAACACTTATGTTTTACAAGCATAAATAAACTTTACAAAATTGATTTTTACTGTTGGAATTTCAGTTGAAAGTAAAATTTCTTGTATTGCTTAGTTATCTCAAAATAATTTAAAAGCATTTGTTCTCTGCTACATGGTTTTGGAAGTTCTGCATTAAATTCCATTCTACCAAAAAAAAAAAAATCACAGAAACAAATCTACTGACCAATAGGGGCTAATTTTGGTACACTATGTGAAATAATTACAGAATTACAGTTCTCCATTTTACAGATATGGGTTACAACAGAAACCTTATTTTGTTTATCCTTCAGAAATAAATTTCTTGGCTTTTTTCCTATTCCTAAGTGTGGTAAAGTGATAAATTAAAATTCACAGCTTATCAATATGACAGAAGGTTAAAAATAGAGAAATTTAAAAACAAATCTTTACGTTTCTAAAAATATAAGATGTGCTTCTTTATTAAATTTTCAATTTTTCTTGTTTTTAAAAAACTCATTTGATCTGTATTTGATCGACTGCAAGACAAAAGTCAAGTTTGTCTAATTTAAAGTGACTTGCTCTTATCATACAATGTCATCTCTTATTTTCAGCAGAGAGAAGAACTCGAGTGAGAAAATTGAAAAATCATTTTAATGCTCCCCAAAGAAATTGTAACATGAGTTGGAACATATGGGTAATTTGTGCGGTAAAGTCAGCTATGGAGTCTATTCATTTGCAATGTAATTTTTGTGACTGAAGTGTTTGAAACCAAGAAAAGCTTTCTTTTTTTGGGAAACAAAAGTCTAGTCAGACTTCTTTGAATTTTCTGTTTCAGTTGTAGCTGAGGTATTGAACAAGCATGACTCATGAGATATTATAAAAATGCAACTTTACTTTTGTGCCCTATTGCTCTTTTAAAATGTATTTAGTGGAATAAATCTCTTCTTCCTCCTGGATGGAGGGCCGTTCCATTAGTATTTTGCTCACATTTAGGTAACTATACTAAAGTCACTTTAGGTCAAAATCAGTCTCAATTCAAATATTAGAATGTCCATTTCCCAGCAATAATAAAAATGTGAATGTCAAATTTTCTTTCTTTCCCAACAGGGTCCATTGTATTGGGATGGGAAGGACTTTGTCCTCCCAACCTCAATAATTTTTCTCCTCTTCTCCCAGCTTGCTATGTTTTGACTTCTCCAAGGAGAGAGGGAATTAAGGGGAAAAAATACAGTCTTAAGTGGTGGGTTCAGTTAGAACTGGCTACATAATTTTGGTGGCGCAGTACAAAATGAAATGCAGGATCCCTTGTTCAAAAAAGCAAGAAAAATGTCTTTAAAAGTACTAAAATATAAAGCTTTTATTTCTCTTTCACAGTTTGTCTTTTGACTTGTCATGGTGCTTTTATTATATTTATTTTATTTTTATATTATTCCCCCCAAATAGAAATAATGCTATTTTATTGTTCATCTCTATAGTTTGCAGTGCTGCTTTTCAAAGCAAATAAAGAGAACTTAACTTGTATGCACAATTCTTGAAATTACATAGCTTGTATTTTGTAGTTGGAGCATGCATCTGCAGAGCAGTGGAAACACTGCAGAAAACTAAGTCAATTGCTTTATTTCACTTTTTGGTACATATACATTCTATTAACATTTTCTATCTTGGGCTTATTAATGAATGAGGAAGGATTGAAAGGAAAAGGAAATATGGGTTGTACTGTCTTTTCCTATCCTTCTTTATTATTTTTAGTGTAAATGGTTAACTAATTCAGAAAAGGGAAATGAGCAAGAATCGAATAAGCTTCTTGTTTGTTCGTGTTTCTTAAGCTGCTGTTGCTTTTTTTGTGAGTTAAAATCAAATTCTGATTCACATGTAAAACATGACCTCCAAGGGCTGTAAGCAACCATTACTTAGTAGGTTATAGACATAATGCATTGACCTTGTACTCCCTTGGAGTCTTGCTGAACTTCCACACATTGTGGGTCCACTGGAATTTGTGACATGAGGTATCACAAATGCTATATGCACATGAAGCAGCAAGGAATGGCAGACATACATTGTCCCATTGGGCTTACAAAACAAGTTCAAAGATACAATTCTGAAGAATTTCCAGGATCTTGTGTCCCTGCACAGGTTGCATGCCTTGAAGATGATCCTGAGTGCAATTGTCTTTTTTTCCACGTAGTCTCTTGCTGTTAAAGTCACGTTGTTCTCCCGAGGCATTCCGCTGACTCCTGTGAGATTCACATCTGGCCCACAGTCAATTTTCATGTATTATGCGACAGCAAGTGCAGCTATTTCCCTCATGTGTAACAACCTACAATACTTAGCCACCAAAGCACTGCCCCAGTTTTCCTGGGGAGATGGCCAACTTTTGTTGGCTCCCTAGGTGGTCCTACTGAAGCATCCACCCCCATAGGCTGGAGGTAAAAGAGCAGAAACCTCGGTTTTTGTCTTCTTTGTGATCTGATGGGTTAAAGCTCACAATACAGCATCCTTGTCTTCCTTGCAAAGTCCTCTCCCCAGATTTACTTTCTCACGTCTTTTATATATCCCTATGGGTACAGACTTTGATCTCGTTTTGGATAATGTCTTGAAAATTGGCACCTGTGCTTTCTAAAAAAAAAAAAAACCCTTGATATCTGATATCTATCCTATCTCAGTGCCTCAGTTGAAACTTCCAAATTAAATATTCTGTTTCATGTAAATTATCATACTGAGTGCTAAGCATGCCATAGGGCACAGGGATTGAGTGTGCCAAGTCTTTGGTCTTTTTGACATTCTTTGAGGCCATATAGAATTTGGATGTTTGTTGTGAGTCTGTTTCCTGAGAACAATATACTGCTAAGCTTTCAATCTGTCTTGGAGCACATAAAATAGGGGCATTGATCAAAAGCATGCTTATTATATATTGGCCTGAGGAGTTCAAGCATTTCATATTGCTTCATCTAAGACCAAGCTGTTTGTATGGATATAGCATGCTGTAGGTTTCTGGTTTTTCCTCTTCTTACTTTATTACTGGTGACAGTTTCTTGACCTTCCTAAACTCTAATTCCTCATGTGTAAAATGGACCAATAATACCAATATTTTGGGGTTATTTGATGACATAATATATGTGAAAACTCCAGAGACTCAACCAAAGTTATTTACCTTAAAGAACATCAGGAATTTGGTGGAAGGTTTTAAGTATATTTGATATTTAAAATTTCTTTGAGAATCTCTATACTGTTTGCACCATTTTACATTCCCACCAGGAGTGTACAAGACCTCAATTTCTCTGCATCCCCATCAACATTTATTTTTTTCTGTTTTTTTTTTTGAGTTGGAGTCTCACTCCGTCATCCAGGCTGGAGTGGTGGCACACTCATGGTCACCGCAGCCTCGACCTGCTGGGCTCAGGCTAACCTTCCGCCTCAGCCTTCCAAGTATCTGGAACTGCAGGCATGCGTTACCACGCCCAGCTAATTTTTGACTTATTGTAGAGACGAGGTCTCACCAAATTGCCCGGGCTGGTCTCGAACCCACAGATTCAGGCAATCCACTCGCCTAGGTCTCCCAAAGTGCTGGGATTACAGGCTGAGCCACCGAGCCTGGCCTATTTTCTGTTCTTTTGACATTGCGATTTAATTTACATTTCCTTAATGATTTGTGATATTAAACATTTTTTTCATGTGCTTATTGGTCATTTGTATATCTTCTTTGGAGGACTGAAGTATTTTTTGTCTATTTATAAATCGAGTTGTCTTTTTTTATTGTTGAGTTATAGCATTTCTTATATATTCTGGATATTAACACTTCATCAGTTCCATGATTTGCAAATATTTTTTCCCAGGTTGTAGGCTGCCTCTTTGTTCTGTTGATTGTTTCCTTTGATATGCAGAAGTTTTAAAATTTAATGTAGTCTTATTTGTCTTTTTTTGCTTTTGCTGCCTGTGCTTTTAGTGTTATGTTCAAGATATAACTGGCAGATTCAATGTTCTGAAGATTTTCCTGTGTTTTCTTCTAAGAGTTTTATAGGTTTAGACCTTATGTTTAGGCCTTTAATCTATTTTGAATTAGTTTTGCATAAGGTACAACTCTATGTGGCAGCCCAAATTTGTCCATTTACATGTGGTTAGCCTGTCTTCCCAAAACCGTTTGTTAAAGAGACTGTCCTTTTCACATTGCATAATCTTGGCAACTTCATAAAAAATCTTTTAGCCATATGTACAAGGGTCTGTTCCTGGGCTCTCTTTCTGTTTGATTGGTGTGTATATCTGTATTTATGCCAGTGCCACACTGCCATAATTACTTTTGCTTTATAGTATGTTTTGAAATCAGAAAGCGTGAGGTCTTCAATTTGGTTATTTTTCAAGGTTGTTTTGGCTATTCCAGAGTCCTTTCAGATTCCATATGAATTTTAGAATGGCCTTTTCTATTTCTTTCAATAATGCCATTGGGATCAAGAATTGCACTGAGTTCATGAATTGCTTTGGGTATCATGAACATTTTCACAATATTAAGTCCTCCAATCCATGAATACAGAATGTCTTTCCATTTGTATGTGTCTTCTTTAATTTCTTTCATTGAAGTTTTGTAGTTTTTAGTGTTCAAGTTTTTTCACCATTTTTGTTGTTTCAAATTTTTTTTTTTTTCTTTTTTGGTGCTATAGTAAATGGAATTTTTAAAATTTTTATTTCCCCCACATTGGTTATTGTTAGCATATGAAAACACAGTTGACTTTTGTTTGCTGATTTTGTAACTTTCCTGAAATCATTTATCAGTTACAACCAATCTTTAGAGTTTTGGGGTGGATTCTTTACAGTTTTCTACATGTATAATCTGCAAACAGAGATAATTCTACTTCTTCTTTTCTAATTTGAATGCTCCCTTTCCCATTTTTTGGTCAAATTGTCCTCACTGGGACTTCCAGTACTATACTGAATAGTACTGGTAAAAGTAAACTTCCTTGTCTTGCTCTTGATCTTAGAGGAAAAGTTTTCCTTGAGCATGAAGCTATCTGTGGGTTTAAAAAAAAAAAATTCCTGTTTCTTTAGTGTAGGTTTCTGGGGATTTAATTTAATCATTTGAATGAATCATATTTCTCTGTTTCTTTGTGTATCTTGTTCTCTTCTGTTTGGATTTGAGCATTTGAAAAATCAGCCATCTCTCCCATACTTTGTGGTCTAGTTTTCTACAGGGAGGATTTTCTCCACTCATCTCAGTTAGAGATTCACTCATGCCTAGAGGTTCTATCAAGACTTGGGATTTTCTCAGGTATTTTCTGAGGATGCATCTCTCTGGGTTTCTGTGGTTTGCTGGTTTCTACTCAGGAGCTTCCCCTAGTGTCTGTCTGCAATACGGTTGCCTCTCTGGTGCTGTGGCAAGCTATAGTACTAAGCTCTACCTGGTGTCTATTTATGGGGCATGTTGATCACTTTTGGCAGAAGTCCTGAACACCAGGAGCCCTGTTCTTGTTCTCAGCAGTGCTTGAATTCTGGCAAGATCTGTTCCTTGGGCATCCTCCTTAAAAGTCAGAATATTGAATGTACATTCTACTCCTTTCCCTGTCCAGGGATAAGACAGGGGTTAGTGGTTGGGGGCTTTTAAGAACCTCAACTGTTTTCCAAATTTCTCACAAAGGCAATTGGTCTGTATATTGTTGTGAATTCCTTATCTTCATGGAAGAAAGACTGTCTAAGTCTTCCTATTTTGCCACATTGGTGATGTCATCTCCCTATATCCCTTTTCTTAAAGCAATTTAGCTCTGCCTAAGTTCTTCTATTTTTTCCTTAATTTCACACTCTTCACTGAACTCTATCTTCAAGTATTTGAAAGGCCATTACATTAAAAATGAAGTGCTCAGCAAACAAAAAGTTCTTTAACTTTCAGGACTCATTCTCCTTAGAATTTGTGAATTATAAATAATAATAGACTTTTCTTCATTTTTTTTTACTTCATTTTTTTATTGGAGTTTTTAGGACTAGCTTAGAAATGAGGGAAAAGGGCCTGGAAAGCAGTGTAAAACAGACACAGAACTTCAACTAGGCCATTTAGCACCCTTGTACAACTTTAGAAAGATGTGGCCCTACCCTAGGACAGGTACCTCAGACTATGGAGCGGAGCAAGAGCTGAATTTCAGCCACTCACTCACCTTTTATATAAGCACTCTTATGCAGTGAACAACTTGCACAACTTTATGTGGCAGCCCTGAAAAGAGAAGAATAAAGTAGCAGGTGAAGCCCTTGGAAGAGGTGATCTATGAGTAGTTGCCAATGCTTAAGGGGTTAGAATAATCTTACAGCCAGAAATGGTTAATGTTCAGTTTTAAAGATATCTTCTCAGAGACAGTATAATCATTTCAGTTACCTTGGAGCCATCAGTATAGTTGTTCATGAACGAAACCTTGACCTAGTAGTACTTTGAGGAGTAAAGGAATTTAGTATGAGTAAAGCTGATCAGACAGTAATTCAGTGTACATATGACTGGAAATTAGAGGTAGCTGTAAACTATGGGCCACTCAGGAATAGTCTTGAGACTAACCACCTTCTCCCCAGATGTCCTGGAGAGGTGTGCTTTGAGAAGAGGAGACTAATGTTTGGGTTATATTTCTATAAAGGGAATTCACAACTTAAGGGAATATATTCAAGGGAGGCATAGAGTATAATGATGAAGAGCATTAACTCAGACCACTGAAGTCATATGCTAATATTGTATACAGTATTCAAGATGGTCCCCATTGATCCCCACTTCTGGTATTCACACCTTATGCAGTGCAATCTTCTTCCCTTGAGTGTGGGCTAGCTTTAGTAACTTACTTCTAAAAAACAGAATATTGCAGATTTGATATACTGTCACTTCTGAGACGAGGTTACAAAAAGACTATGTTTTTTTACTTGGGAGCTGTCTCTTGTTTTCTCTTACTTGCTCTAAAGTAAATCACCTAGCTGCTGTGTTTTGAGCTGCTCTATGGAAAAACCCACATGTTAAAAAACTGAGGGAGATCTCTGGTCAACAACTAGCAAAGAATTGAATCTTGCCAATAGCTATATGAGTGAGCCTAGAAGCAGATCCTTCCCCAATCAAGCCCTCAGATGAAACTTCAGCCTTGGTGTCTCAGTCCATTTAGTGTTGCCATAAAGGAGTACTTGAGGCTGGATAATTTATAACGAAAATAAGGAGGTTTACTTGGCTTACAATTCTACTGACTGGAAGATTGGTTACCTGGTGACAGCCTCGGGCTGCTTCCATTCATGGTGAAAGGTGAAGGGGAGCCAGCATCTTCAGAGATCTCATGATGAGAGAGGAAGCAAGAAAGGGGGTGAAAGTGCCAGGGTCAGACTTATTTTTTTAACCACCAGCTTTTGCAGGAACAAATAGAGTGAGAATGCACTCATTACCACAAGGATGGCACCAAACTATTCATGACATATCGGGCCTCATGACCCAAATCCTTCTCATTAGACCCTACTACCATTGGGGATCAAATTTCAATATGAGGTTTGGGGGACAAACATCCAAACTACATTGTTGGACCAAAATCCTGACTGCAGTCTACAAGAGAACCTGAGGCAGAGACACTGAGCTTTATTGCTCTGGCAGTTATGTAGTGTTGAGTAATAAACTACCTAGAAACTTAGTGGATTCAAAACAATGTTTATTATCTTAGTTTCTGTGGATCAGGAATTTGAAAGTGGTTTACCAGTATGATTCTGGCTTGGGGTCTCTCATGATTCAAAGTTAAGATGCTAGTTGGGGTTCAGGAATTTCCTGGAGTTGAAGGATTCACTTTTAAAATGGTTCACTGATATTGCTAGTAAATTTAAGGTTGATAGTAGGCCTCAGATATTTGCTACATGGCCCTCTTCCTATGATTTAAGTGTCCTTGCAGTATGATACCTGACTTCCCTAAGAATGAATCATCCAAAAGAAACTGAAACTTTTTTTAATGAACTAGCTCTAGAAGTCATACACCATCATGTTTGTCATGAGGATTGAGCCCACTGGTCATTCCCAATGTGAGAAGGAACTACCCAAGAGTATGACTATTAGAAGGCAAGATATTTGTCCTTGGACTAGTTGCTTAATGTTGTTAAATTTTAGTTTTCTCAGCTTTGAAATGCAAATAATAATGGCAGATGTCTTTTAGAGTTGTAAATTTGAAATGTAATATTTCAGATATTAGCACTTAGTAACCAGTGTAGACAAGTTGCTTTTCCTCAGTGTAAGTTTTCAAAAATGGTATGTGAAGAGTAGAAAATTATGGACATTTCTAGTATAGCTATCTTGATTATAACAGAACCCTATATGTACTCAATAGATGTTAGCAATTTTCATTATTATTGCAGTTATGAGGTCATTATTACTTATATTGCAGAGCGGGCCCATCTTTCTTATCATTAACTCATGGGGGTTCCACAGATGATTTGTTGTATGATCACCTTACATCTGAACTTCATTGGGAAGCCATGTAATGGCACATCTTGATTAAGCCACATTTAACACGTTATGAACTAATAAAATATTCTAGCTAGTGAGACTGTCTCATTACATGTCACAGAAATTAAAAGCACGGCCTCTAATATAAATGTGCCATCCTTAGTGTGCTGGAAGAGAACTTTTTGCTGACAGGGTCAGCAGAATACAGAACATGCCTGCTCTACAATATCTGCAGGTCATTTCAAACATCCTAAGTCCTGTGTAGCTTACACAGGGGTGCATTATATTTGCTTTCAGCCTCATGAAAGTGGAGTATGGACTGAGCAGGAAGATGAAATATAGTTTTAAGAATAATTTTGTTGTAAGGAGCAGAGATTTATTCAAGTTTGCTTAAGAGTAGGTTCATTTATTTTAAGTGTTCAGAGAATTCTCGCAATGTTAGAGAGTGCAACTAAAGAAATAGCCAGGTCTCATGAGACGAAATTCATCAGGCGGTCTTTCCTTCTGTCTTACTACATGCTCTTCACCTCTCATCTTGGAGTTTGTGTCATAGGCAGCTTCTAAGATGGTCCCACAATGACCAGTCCCTCCTGTTATTCATGTCCTTATTTAACGTTTTCCCCTTGAGTGTGGGCTGGACTTATTGACCCATTTCTAAAGATAGAAGTAATGGGATGTCACTTTTGAGGTTAGGTTAAAAAAGGCCTTGACTTCAATCTTGAGTACATGCACTTTCTTTCTGAGCACCTGTGAGCTTGGGGAAGCAAAGTGCCATGTTTTGAGCAGCAATATGGAGAGGGCCGCATGGTGTGGTAAAGAGCTAAGGTTCTCAGTCCAAAAGCCTCTGAGGCCCTCAGTTTGAAAGCCCTTGAGTAACTAAAACCTGCCAATAAGAATGTGAACCTGGAAGTGAATCCCTCATTCATAGTTGAATTGTTGAATCTTGAGATGGTTGCAGCCCTAGCTCACAGTTTTAATGCAGTTTCGTGAGACATTCTGAGCCCAAACCACCTAACCAAACTGTTTCTGATTCCTGACTTATAGAAATAGTGAGGTAATACACATTTTTTTAAGCTGCTAATTTTTGTTGTAATTTGTCACGCAGCAACAGATGATGAATACAGATTTTAGGGCCTGGAAGAAAGGTGCTGTCATAAGAAATACCTAAAATGGGAGAATAGCTTTGATACTGGGTACTGGGTTTTGAACAATGTGTTAGTGAAACTCCACAATATCTTTAAGAAACTGTTAATAGAAGTATTGTGGTCTTTTATAAGGTTGAGATTGAATGCCAGCAGCAAACTAAAAGAAGGGGGAACCCTTGTTATGTAGGAATAAAAAACTTAGCAACATAGTTGCCTATGGTAATATGGGCTTCCATGAGCTGGGTGACCTAGCTAATGATCTCCAAGCAAAATGTTGAAGGTGCTGCCTGATTTCTTCTTGCTACTAATGATAAAATAGAAGAGGAAATAATTAAGCTGAGGTAAGGACTGCAAAATAAATAGGAGTAAAGACCTGAGAGTTTTGAAAATTTCACAGTCTTTCCAAATGATGCCAAACTTTTGAAAATTGCTTTTGATTAAAGATCAAACCCAGAGTATTGTCAGGAGACTGGCAACCTAAAGATGAAGCAAAGGATGTGACTGACAAAACTTCTGCTAAGATCTTAGAAAGATCAAAAGTCATGCTCTAGGACACTATTCAGTCACCCAAAGGGCTCTTTAAAGACACTTATGTTATGCCTTAGAGATCCTCTGAATAAAACAATCGTACTTCTAGAAAACTTAAGTGTATTGTTCCTCAGCTATCTCACTCAGCAAAGACTCCAGAGAGAAAAGCGCTTATCCTGAGGGTTGTGAGTGTGGCTTTTGTCCAAAGAAGTTAGCCCCAAGATGATTTATAGGAGATCAACAAAGTTTTTAAAAGAGTAATACATGCAGAAACATCACTAACTTAGACCCAGGGAAACAGACAGTACAGAATGAGCAGTGACCTTTGGACCTCAGAATTCTACTGGTAGAAAGGAGACTGTGATAGCTGCTTAGCTATAAATGTATGTTATCTATCATATCAAGGAAGAAAGACTCAGGGTGAAAACACAAACTGAGAAGGTGGAACTAAATCAGGGAAAATTATTCCAAGATCTGAAAAATCGAATCAAAGATTTTCCAATGTTTGTTCAACTGGGATTCAGAGCTTCCATAGAACAATGACTCCTTTGTACATCCCATTTTCTCCTTTTTTGACAGGGTTGTGTGTAGTTTTCCAATGCCTGTCTCCGTTGCATAAGGGGGACCCACCCAAAAACCTGGAATCAATTTTTGGAGGAAGGGCCCCTTGTAGTACAGGCTTTTCCCACTTGGTGAGTGTTTAGGAACCTATCAGCAGTAGTGTATCACCAGTTATTGTGAGAGGTTGCGTTGGGTTTAAGTGAATTTTTTTGGAGATTCTTGCAATGTGCTTGCCCATTTCATGATGGGTGATTTACAAGGGCACCTGTCCACACCACACTGAGTGTTCAGCAGTTTTTGACCAAAAAGAGAATGAGCCCATGCCCCACCCTCCCTATTCACCCAATCTTATCTTGAGTGACATTTTTTTGTTTCCCTAGAAGAAAAAAGTCCTCAAAGTGAAACACTTTGCTCATGTGAAAGAGGTGAAACAAAAAATGGCAGAAGCACTAAAAAGCGTAAAAATGGACTAGTTCAAAAACTGTTTTAAGGAGTGGAAAAGCACCTCAATAGGTGTATTGTATCAAACAAAGAGTACTTTAAAGATAATTGAACTTTAAACATGTAAGAATAAATATACAATTTTTAATAAATAAATTCTGTTTTTTTGGGTCCCCTCCCATACGTTGCGTGTGTGTGCACGCGCCTGTGTGCACACAAGGGGTGGGAAAAATAATTTGTCTCTTTAATTTCAAGTCTGTAGATCAAGAAGAATTGTTTTTGAGGAGCTGTGCTTAAGAATCTTTACCTGCGAAGCCTCATCAACACTTGGATCTAATTTAGATGACCAGAACTCTGAACTTGGAGCTGATGCTATAATGGGATGAAACTCCTAGGGCTTTGGGAGGGGATAAGAAAATTTTGTATGTGGGAGATATAAGAGACACAGGAGGGTATAGACAGACTGTAGTAATCAACCTCAAAGATGGCTCCACAGATCCTCCCTCTTGGTGTTCATGGCCTTGTGTAATCTCTTCCTGTTGAGTGTGGGCTGGATCTAATGAGTCTTTTTTTTTTTTTTGAGTTGGAATCTCACTCTGTCGCCCAGACTGGAGGGCAGTGGCCACTCCCGGCCACCGCAGCCTCGACCTGCTGGGCTCCGGCGATCCTTCCGCCTCAGCCTTCCGAGTAGCCGGAATTACAGGCATGCGCGACCATGCCCGGCTGATTTTTTGATTTATTGTAGAGATGAGGTTTCGATGCCCAGACGGGTCTCGAACCCGTGGGCTCAGGCAATCCGCTCACCTCAGCCTCCCAAAGGCACGGGGTTACAGGCTGATGAGTCATTTCTAATGGGTATAATATGTCAAAAGGGGTAAACTGTAGCTTCTGGGATTAGATTCAAACATCGGGCTTCCCGTCTTAGGTGTGTGCTCTCTCTCTCCCCCTAGGGTAAGCAAGCTGTTGTTAGTGAGCAAACCTATGGGGAAGTCCACATCATTCTGCAAGGAACAAAGCCCCTTAATTCAGTCCATGAAGAATTGCAGCCTGCCAACAACCACATCAGTAAGCTTAAAAGCAGATCTTTTAGACCCTGTCTAGTTTTGAAATGCCTACAGTTCCAGCCAACAGCTTGACTACAAACTTATGACAGTCCCTGGATCAGAATCACTCAGCTAAACAGCTCTCCAGATTCTTGGCTCTCAGAAATTGTGAGATAGAGTTTGTTGTTTTAAGTCACTCAGTTTTGGGGGTAATTTGTTATGCAGCCATAGACAACAGATAACTAAGATGGTCTGTTTTCTTATTTTGCAGACTGGCTTTTAAAATTTTTTAATTTTTTTTTTTGAGTCAGGTTTCACAGTTTTACCCAGCCTGGAGTTCTGTGGCATGATTATGGGTCACCACAGCCTTTAAAATTTCAATTCAATTCAATTTAATTTTATTATAGTGATGTGGAGTACGAGTCAGGATTAGCTACACAAAAAAAGTAGGCTGCATGTATATGAAGTTTGGACCTCCAACTGGTCCTCACTTACCCTGATTTAGGACCAGGTACCTTTGTGTTGTTATGTGGTCCCTCTCTCCCTGGCAGCGTCCAGCGACTGCTGATCCCTTCCTTGTGCTAATGTGATTAATGTTCAGGTCCCACTTATGAGTGAGAACGTGTGGCATTCAGTTCTTTGTTTCTGGGTATATCACAAGTATGATGGTCTTCAACTCCATCCAATTTGCTGTGAAATCCATGGTTTTGTTCTTTATGACTGAGTAATACTCCATCGTGTATATGTACCACATTAAAAAAAAAAAAAATCCAGTCACCTTTTGATGGGCAGTAGGGTTGGTTCTATGTTTTTGCTATTGTCAATATGCAGCAATAAACATGTGTGTACAAGTGTCTTTTTGGTAGAGCTATTTATATTCCCAGGAGAGGGATTGCTGGATCGTACGGAAGGTTAATTTTTAGTTCTTTTAGAAATCACCACCCTGCTTTCCTTAGAGGTTGAACTAGCCTGCACTCACACCCAGAGTGTAGAAGCGTTCCCTTTTCTCTGCACTCTCAACAATATCTGTTGTTTTTTTATTTAGTAATGATATGGCCATCCTTATTGGAGTTAGGTGGCACCTCATTGTGGTTTTGATTTGCATTTCCCTGATAACTAGTGAAGATGAACATTTTTTCATAAATCAGTTGGTAGCTTGAATATCTTTTTTTGAAAAGTATCTATGCACATCCTTTGCCCACTTTTTAATAGGGGTTGTTTGTTTTTTTCCTTTCAGCTTGTTTGAATTCCTTATAGATCCTGAATGTTAGACTTTTGTCAGGTGCATAATTAGCAAATATGTTTTCCTAGTCTGTGGGTTGTCTCCCACCCTCTGATGGTTTCTTTTGCTGTGCAAAAGCTTCTCAGTTTAATGAAGTCCCACTTGTCTATTTGAGCATTTATGACATTTGCTTTTGGGGATTTGATCAAGAATTGGTTGCCTACTCCAATGTGCATACAGTGTTTTCACCACAGCCTTGACTTCCTGAGCTCAGAAGATCCTTCCACCTTAGCCTCCTGGGACTACAGGTGTGTGTCCTGGCTAATTTTTAAGTTATTATTATTATTTGTAGAGATGAGGTCTTGTTTTGTTGCCTAGAATGAGCTTGAACGTCTGAGATCAAGCAATCCTCCCCCCTTGGCTTCTCACAGTGCTGGGATTACAGGCAGGAGCCACGATGTCCAGGCTTCTCTGACAACTGGTCTGCATTCACATGATTTGCTTCCTGATCATAATTGACTGACTCACTCTCTGAATCCCAATTTAAATTTTTTTGGAGAGAGAATCTAACTGGCCCATCTTGGGTTAAATGTACCATCCTGGTTCTGTTTCTTATTCCTGGAAATGGTGCGATATGAAGTGTGTGGAGCTGCCTCTCCCAGACAATTGGTGTGGTGTATTCTAATAGATAGTAGAGAGAAAATGGTAAACCTCTTAATAATTGTTGCTTTGAGAAGAGGTGCCCAGAACTGCTTTTTAAAAATTATGCAAAGTGAACTGGATTATTCAAAACACTGATTTTAGGGGCTCTAGGGTATTCATAAGATTTCAGGAAAAGTGCCATAAGATGCTATGGTATTAACACTGATACTTTAAAAACATTTTACATACAAAATGGATGTAAATTCTGGTTGCAACTCAGCAATAATTAGTAAAGCACTTTCCTCAGTATTTTCACTATGGAAGTTGAGCTAACCATCCTTTTTTAAAGGTGCAACAACATAGGTGATAACTAGAGCTGTCTGGTGAACACATTGGGTGACTTCTCCAGGGAGATGTTCTTATTCATCAAGAATGATTCAGGAGTCTTTTAGGAAGGAATTGGCTCACACCACTATTACGGGGAAGGAGGACGGCTATGTGTGCCTAGGGGCACTATGAATTACTGTTAACATTTTATGTTTCACTGGTGCTTTCTAGTGGCAAACTGCAGTGATTTTTTTAAGGGAAGGTTGAGCTCAGAACTGTATTACAGTAATAAAGGACTGTCTTGTTGAAGGCCTTTTTTCCCCTCTTTTCTGTTTTGTTAGGACTATCCTACATAGCACAGTGACTTGAATGTTCTAGAGGGAATTGTAAATTATACCTTTAAAAAAAAGCCCACCTATGTGTGTTTTAGTTTCAGAAAAGCTAAGGTGAAAGATGACTTGGGTAAAATATTTAGAACAAAGAAGACTAAACACATCATAATATCAAATGGTTTTAAGTGTGAGTATGCGTATGATAATACCTACAATCAGCTAATCATGATACTGAAGTTTATTCAGTACAAGTCATGTATATGTCTCATGAGCTCTGAGACTTAGAGTTAGGCACTCAAGAGTACTAATTCCTTGAGGGATCTTAGGAATCCCAACAGGTGACTGTGGGGACTTCGGACCTGATGGTTTGGCTCCCAGACACTAGACTTATAATTGTTTAATGAGGAAGGAGAAAAAAGAGGTTGCTCTCAATATTCATAGAGGGTTCTGGGAAACAAAGAAGTTACTGTGAAGTGGGAAAGAGTTGAAGGAATGAGTCCCTTTACAGCTATGAGAAGGCTGAGAGTGTGACACCTTGGGAGCATCACCTGAATCAACCAACATCTGGCCCAGCCTCCTGAGAACTTGGTGTTAGTTCTTGTGCCAGAGGTTTTGTAGAGCTTAAAGAGCAAGGCCATCTTTTAGGACAAAGGAGCTATAATCACGTAGATCAAAGGCCATCTACGATTAGTTGAAAAAGTGTCAACTTTTCTGACATCCATTTGAGATAGAAGTTACAGTAAACTTCCAACAAAGCAGATGCCATTGGCAGCTTCATAAAAGGATTGGCTGAGACACAGGCATCCTAGCTTCACATGTGGTGGAGGTGGCGGGGGGTGGGCAGCAAAGGACTAACCCAACCCCACAGATTCCTTCTTACTGATTGTGGTGATACGATCCAATTTCTCTCCAAAAAATTTTGCGTCAATTCCAGCTGGGGACCGGTGGGAAGGATGAATGAATTAGTTGAATAGAAAATCAAACAGACCAAAAACCTCTCCAAAACAGGGACCAAATACTTCTAATAACAGTCACCCAACCTTTTAAATATGTTTCTTTGGGGGCTGACGTGGTCTGCGGCAAAAATGGCTAGTTTTGTCCTTTGGAAACTTGCTCTTTTTCTTTCTTTTTTTTTTTTTGAGTTGGAGTCTCACTCGGTCGCCCAGACTGGAGTGCAGTGGCCGCTCCCGGCCACCGCAGTCTCGCCTGCTGGGCTCTGGCAATCCTTCCGCCTCAGCCTTCCAAGTAGCTGGAATTACAGGCATGTGCTACCACGCCTGACTGATTTGCTTTGATTTATTGTAGAGATGAGGTCTCGCTGCCCAGGCGGGTCTCGAACCCTCGGGCTCAGGCAATCCACTCACCTCAGCCTCCCAAAGGTGTGGGATTACAGGCTGAGCCACCGAGCCCGGCTCTTATTCTAATCAGAAACCACGGCCTGTCATTCAAAACACTAAAAGATCCTGTTTAAAGATGTGTCTCTAGGCCGGGTGCGGTGGCTCAGCCTGTAATCCCAGCACTTTGGGAGGCTGAGGCAAGAGGATTGCCTGAGCCTGGGGGTTTGAGACCAACCTGGGCAACATGGTGAGACCTCGTCTCTACAATAAATCAAAAAATAAGCTGAGCATGGTAGCACGCGCCTGTAGTTCCAGCTACTCGGAAGGCTGAGGAGGAAGGATCACCGGAGCCCAGCAGGTCGAGGCTGCGGTGACCGTGTGTGTACCACTGCGCTCCAGTCTGGGCGACAGAGTGAGACTCCAACTAAAAAAAAAAAAAAAAAAAAAGATGTGTCTCTAAGTGGAATTCAGCTGCTATGTTGATGCTCAAATTTGCAATAGTGGCATGGAACAATAATAGGAGCAACCAAAACGTGGTCTGTGCAGAACAAGCAGCTGTTGGATGTGCTAAATAGGTCATTTTTACATGATGGGGTAGGTTGGCTCTCTCTACTCAATCAGTTGACTTCTTTTAAGTTTTCTTCCATTGCAAACCACGTGGGCTCTAACAATTTCCTCCCAATGGCAGCAAATTTCTCACTCTTTCTCTTGCCATTATTATTATTGTTGTTGTTGTTGTTATTACTATTATTTTTGAGTCAGAATGTTACTCTGTCACCCAGGCTAAAGTTCAGTGGCACAATTATGACTCACCACATCCTTGAACTCCTGGGCTCAGATGATCCTTCCGCCTCAGCCTGCCAGGCAGCTGGGACTACAGTGTGCTGCCACTTTTTCACCAACAAAGACCTGAGGCATTGTTCTTTTCACTGTTTCTACTCAGCCCCATATCAATTTCTCTGTCAGTTATCTATTGCCACAATAGTGCTATGCAATAGCCACCCAAAACTCACTAGTTAAAAGCAGTACATTTATTTAGCTCTTGAGTTTGCAGGTGACCTGGGTAATTCTTTGAGTCTTGGTTGGGTAATTAATGTATCAGTTTATCGTGATCAGCCTCTCTCACACATTTGGGTGTTGGACTACTGTTCTCTAGTTTAGAAAGGCCTTAGCAGGGACAACTGGGGCCTCTTGTCTCTGTTCCACATCTCATGGCCCGGTAGGCTGGCCTGGGCTTGTTCTTGTGGCAAAGACAGAGGAGTAAAAGAACCAGTGAAATGTTTTAAGTGCTTTGTCATGCTTTTGTTTGCTAAAATCCCAATGGCTAAAGTAAGTTACTTGGTTGAGCCCAGAGACTAGAGATGGGATAGAGTACTATGCCAAGAGCAAGAGAGCACTACAAATTCACAGGATGAAGGCATGTGTCCAAGAAATGGGTAAAGTACTAATGCTCCACATTCTTTTTTCTTATTTTCTGGATCACTTAAGAGGTCACAGTTCACTTGTTTACACTCAGATTTCTCATAGAAACAATCCAAAGGGAAATTCTGATAAAACTAGATTTGATTCCTGGATTGATCCTTGATTAGGAAGTTTTAGCCTAAATTTCTAATTTCTTAATAATAACAACAGTAAATAGAATAATGGTAATAATAATTATCAAATTCTCTCTGTGTAACAAATCTCATTCAGATTTCTTCACCAGCATACAACATCATTTAGTCCTCATAATTACTCTTTTAGGAATTGCTATCCCTATATAACAGCTGGGGAACTAAATTTAAAAGAATATAACATTTAAATAACTGAAATGTGGAAAATTAGCTTTATTGATAATACTGATTTCATATGAACAACACAAGCCTGTATTAATAGTTTGCATTTATATGGAGTTGAAATCTATACACTTAGCTCTGCCCCAAATTACAATTCCACCCCCAACGTCACATGATTTGCCTAATGAGCTTTTTTTCTTACTTTGCTAATTTTTTTTCTAAATTTATGATTATATGCAGAACTTAACAGGTTGTAAAACAGCATAGCAGAAAGAATTACAATAAAAAAATTATGAAATTTTCTTCCATCATCTTGCAGAAAGTATACAAAGTGGGTAAAAGAAAGTTCACTTGCAGAAGCATGTAATATGTAAGCACTAGAAAATGATCAGTAGTATTTCAACACATTGATAGAGTCAGAGCCTCTATCAAAATAAAAAATAAGGCTGAAATTCAAGTAAAAGATTTTATAACTCTGCGATTCCCCAGATTTCCTTCTTATATGGTATCGTCATGGGTTTTGATGAAATTTGATTCAGATGCGCAGTGAATACCAATAGAAGTTCTTTGAGAGCCACCTTGACAATGACGACATTATTAAAAGAGCCAAAAGTGTGCCACTGAAATAAATGTCCCAGAGTATAACATTTTATCACTTTAAGAGGCCAAATTGATTATTTATATTTCTAACATTTTTTTGATGGAAACCTAACACAGATGTGTTTTTCTGCTTTTTGAACTAAGCATACTACACGTTTTATTCATTTTTTGATAATTAGATCTCAGATTACCATTAGGACTCATTTTTTAAAATATTAATTCAGTGATTCCCTCAGGAGCTATGACTTATGTGGGTCTGTTTGATTAACTATTATCTTAGTTTTTTTGACTGTATTGCTTCTTCCTTCCTCTAGACTGTTTCCATTTGGCGGTATTCTTTTCTTGATGCCCTTAATCTATTTTTTTTTGTTCTGTAGGCACTATTTCAGTGTTAATCAGACAAACATCGAAAACCAATAGATTAAGTTACATGTTAACTTATGATTCAGTAGCCCTTTGCCCAAGAACCCGAGACTCATATTTCTTCTGAAAATGTAATAAGTTAGATTTATTTATTCATTTGACTTATGCTTTGAATACCAAGTACCATAGCTTATTGGACCTTAGGTGTGAATTATATTATAGACCACTGTTTTGGACTAATAAGCAAGAAAAAAAATGCTGTATGTTGTAAGATGCAGTCCCAATTTAGAGGTGTTAAAACATGTAAAATTATAAGTCCTGGCAGAGCTGAAATATGGTAGGTGTGTCAGGTAATATTCTGGGTAATGGAAGTTACATCAATGATCAAAGCAGATAATGTCACACCTCTCATGGAACTCACAGTCTAATGTGGGAGGGCAAATGATTATGTCAGGTGATTATGGGTGCTCTGAAGGAGAAACAAAGCCAGGCAAGAGAAAGAAGAGTGACCGATGGAAGTGGGAGATAGTCTCTTTACATAGAGTAGTCAGGGAGTCAGAGAAGGTATCTTTGGAAAGGGGATATTTGAGCAGAGATCAGAAGGAAGGGAAGGAGTGAGGATTGAAGATGGGAGAAGATAACCCCAGGCAGTGGGGACAGTGAGTACAAAGGCTCTGAGATGGAAACATGTTTTAGATATTAGAGGAACAGCAAACAAGTCAGCTGGCTGTGTGGGAGAAATGAGGGAGTGAGTAGTGGGAGATGACATTAAAGAGATGGTAAGCCCCAAATTAGGTTAGGCCTTGTAGACCTGGTAAGACCTTCAGATTTCACTCGATGACAGACAGCAATGGATGCAAAGGTTTTGCACAGAGAAATGATCTGATCTGATTATGTTTTAACAGAAACACTGTGGCTAATGTGTGGGAAAAGACTGTAGGAAACAAGGGGGTAGAAACAGGAAGACCAGTCAGCAGACGATTGCAATTACCCAGATAAATGATGAAAGCTCAGACTAGGTGGCAGTGACAGAGGTGGTGAGGAGTGGATAGATTCAGGATATATTCTGAAGGTCAATCTTATAGAATTTGTTGGATTGGATAATGGAGTGTGAGAAAAAGAGGACGGTTAAAGGTCACTCCAACATTTTTGGCCCCTGAAGGGATGAAGTTGGTATTTACTGAAATTTGGCAAAACTGAGGGAAGAAGAACAGGGTAGAGTAAGAGGAAATGGAGACTTCTGGTTTTGTAACAGGTTAAGTTAGAAATACCTCAGCTGTCAAGTGAAGAACTGAAATAGGCTGTTGGATACATGAGTCTGGAGTTCAGGGGAGAGGTCCAGACCAGAGAAATAAATTTGAGAGTTGTAAAAAAAAAAAAAAAAAAAAAAAAGAAATGTACAGAGGTGTCAACTGCTGTTCATAAATTGAGTAAAATAAGGACAAAGAATTGACATTGGATTTGTCAAAGTAGTGCTTGTGAGACAAAATAGATTGGAATGGATTTGGGAAAGAACGAGAGGAGAAAAAAGTGAGGGCAGTTTTTTTGTGGCAGTTTTGTTGTAAATGGGAGAGAAAAATGAGATGACACCAACTTCTTCACATAAGTTTGAAACATTTTCCAATTACTTTAAAAATCATCCAGTAGGAAGGTACAGCAGCATAATATTTGGGTTGCAGGACACATTAATTCTCCCATATCACTTCTTAAAATATTTGTCAAGAAATGAAGTAAGATCACATATATTTTTTATTCAAGGAAAAGACATGTGTCCTTTACAAACTGCATTCTTTTTGAAAATTAGGGTGGCATTGAAAGTAAAAGGGCAAGATTTTCAAATACAGGGCCCAAAAGAGTTGACCACCTTGTACGTTGGAAATCTCCACAGTAGTCTAAGTATACATGTTTGTGCTAACACGTGCCTAGATGGATGCTAACTTGGACTTTAAATACTACACCGAGTGCCAAAAAATACATATTTTAAGAAAAGACGGCTGGGCTCGGTGGCTCAGCTTGTAATCCCAGCACTTTGGGAGGCCGAGGCAAGTGGATTGCCTGAGCCCATGGGTTCAAGACCCACCTGGGTAAGTTGGTGAGACTCCCTCCCCACAATAAAATAAAAACTAACTGGGTGTGGTAGTGCGCTCCTGTAGTTCTGGCTACTCAGAAGGCTGAGGCGGAAGAATTGCTGGAGTCCAAAAGGTCGTCACTGGGGTGGCCGTGAGCGTGCGTGCCATTGCACTCCAGCCTGGGCAAAGGAGTGAGACTCCAATTCAAAAAAAAGAAAAGAAAATAATTGTATTAGTATTGTAATACTCCATATATACTGATAATAAAAGATGAATACAAGTCACATTTGACTCCTGCAATTACAAGAGTTGCTCAGAGTGGTTACCATCAGCATCCAGAGACTTCTGATTATGGCAAACTACTGCAAGACTTGTTGCTGTGTGAGTATTCCTGGTTCTTCTCCTGTGCACATCACACACAGTACCATATGTCTCAAACTTATCACGAATGCATGCAATTGTTAGACTGTTAGAGGTTCTGTAGCATACTCCTGCCTCCATTGTCACTGTACTTCAACAATGTTCATGAATTTCAAATACCACTTCAATTCAAAATGGTTTTGTGCTCCTCCTATGACAACCATGCTTCCGCCATTTTCTTTGGCTGTCCTGCCTGTCTCATGATGCCGCTAGCATTCATTTGATGAATGCCATCTTTGGAGCAAACACCACACTACACATTGCTACCATCATTCAATTCAACTTCCAAAAGTTGAGAGGACAACAATAGATTTGGGTTAAGAGCATGCTATTGAGAGACCCAAGAAACCAAGAAACTTATTTGCTGTAAAAGTAGCGTTTAGTTCACTATATTTCATATATCCCCACCTCATGTTTACTATATATTTTGTGTATTCCTACCTCATGTATTTTATGAAATCTTAGTACTTTAAATCCTACCTCAGACCCCGTAGAATTAGGCATATGTCGGGTTTTAAGCAGTGTTTGTATTTAGAATCCTTGGGTTAAGCATTGTCAACCCCAAACCAGTAGGCTAACTTATGCTTTTACAACGGATGTAAAGGATAAAGCGATAAGCCTCTTTCAAACATTCCTACAAGGTGGCACCAGACTTAGAGGAGCCACCTCCTCTCTAGGTGGGCTTTATCATCTGTTTATATCTCAGTGATAATTTACACGCAGTGGCTATGTAAACCTGCAGGGAACAAAGACCTTTATAAAAGTAACCGCCTTGCTATAATAAGCTTGCTATTATAAATTCCCAGAATTAGTATATGATTTTCTACCCCACATTCACTGTATGTGTTTGCAGCATTCATATTTAAAACTTTGTTAAGTTTGGCTTTTGTTGTCCCATAATGACTATGTTATGTTGTGTAAAGGCTAAGCAAACAAGCTTTCCTAAGTAAGCCTTGGGCTGGATCGGTAAACTAAAAGGGTTAATGTAACCCTTTGTCTGCCGGCTCAGGTTACTTCATAAGCAGAGACTGTATGGACCTAACTTATCTAACATTCCACTCGACCCATTACGTGGGTTTCTGTCAATCACGGGCAGCACCCACCAATACCAAGTATTCCCGTACCCATTAGGAGAAATTACCCAATCATGTAAAATCAAGTTTGGAGTTCTTTCCTCTCCCTCTGTAATTGTGCATAAAAACTGCTTGCCATTGTGAATTGGGGCTCTGGTCCCTGAAGCTGCTGCTTCGGGCGGGAGCCCAGACTCGAACCTGAATAAAGAACCTCGTGTGTTTGCATCGGAGCTGGCTCTTTGTGGTCTCTATATCTCTCTCATTAGAGTCCCGGGTTCAACAAAGTAACACATAGATAACATCGCCCAAAATGTGTATACATTTTTTTGGCATCCCCAGTATTTTTATGTATTGATACTTCAGAAATTGACTTTCATAAGTGTGGGTTCAAATTCAAGAACTTAGAACAGATAAAAATATAGGAAGGTTCTCATAAGAAATTCGTGCTGGAAATTTAAGTAGGTATTATACTTCCAGGGTGGGTAGCTATAACCTTTTAGAAATAACTATCTGAAAATTGAATAATTGTGCTTCACTAACCCATAACGTCCACAAGATATAAATATTACCCATTCATATACTGTAGTTTGCCATAATCAGAAGTCTCTGGACGCTGATGGTAACCACTTTGAGCAACTCTTGTCATTGCAGGAGTCAAATGTAACTTGTATTCATCTTTTATTATCAGTATTTTTTTTTATCAGTATCCAGATTTTTGATGGACACTACCCAACGTGGTGATCTCAAGGCAGGATGACAACCTCACTCCCTCAAGCTTTCTTAGATTTTAGCTTCTCAGTGTGTCTCTAGTGGTTGCTATAACTGTCCCTCAGGATGCCACAACATCTACCCTGCCCTTGATGGCCGTGCTCTGGTGCAACTCCAAGCTGCTGAGTTTCACCTTTCTTCTGCATAGGGACAAGATAAAATAGCCACTTTGAAGTATCCACAAATGCCGCTTTCTTCTGAACTTCAGACTCTGTTACTGAGTCTGGTTCATCATGCCAGATACCTTTTGCATTTGGAATTATTTATTTCCCAGGTAATTTACCTTCTCCTTCTCCTTCTCCTTACCTTTTTCTTGCCATCTATGTTTGAACTTTAATTCTGGGCCACATTAGATTTCTTTGCTTTTGAGGCTTCTCATCTCTCATGTAAATCAGTGAAGAGAAAGAGTTATAAGGGACTATGGCCTAATTCCACATGGCAGACAGATTTAGGTTTCATGTTTCCAGGCTAGCTAAAAACCCTTTAGAGCACACATGAATTTTGGAGAAAGGGAAAAATGTTGTGAATGTGAGGTCTCTGTGTTTTCTCTTCCTTATTGATGTTATAATAGTTCAGGTCTTTAAAGAAGCAGAGAGAGAAATGAAGTTCACATTCATCAAACCAAAAACAAACAAACAAACAAACAAACAAACAAACAAAACCTATTTTAGTGGCTTAAATTGATGGTGAGTATTGCTGGGGTCTGGGGGAAAAAGTCACAATAATAGAGAGAGAGAGAGAGAGAGAGAGAGAGAGAGAGTTTGCGTGTGCACATGTGTGACTGCTGGTCTGGAAAAATGTTTTCAGTTTATTTTTTCATTTATTGAGTGTAGGACATGCCTTAAAAAATAAACCCCCTGTGGCTCAGCTTGTAATTCTGCGCTTTGGGAGGCTGAGGTGAGTGGATTGCTTGAGCCCGCGGGTTTGAGACCCGCCCGGGCAACTTGGTGAGACCTCATCTCTACAATAAA
>NW_007012875.1:177952-192417 GCF_000164805.1 Carlito syrichta
AAAAACAAAACAAAACAAAAAAACCAAACCCTGACTGCTTTTGCTCTTGGAACTCGGAGAGTTCATATAGGTGGGGATCGTGTTGGGGTTTCATTTCAAATCACTATTAAAAAGCCTTTGTGTGTAGATGATAATGCGACTGACACATCCTGTTGGCAAACTAAGTGTTTAGTAACTGGGTTTTGTTCTTCCCAGCCGCAGGGGTGAGTTTGAGCAGAGATATCCCCGATACTCTCCAGGTCCCCATTTGTGAAATGGTCGGCTGCTTCCGGGGAGGAAGTCAATGGCTGGGAACCATTTTCTCCACGCAACGTTAAGTGCTCCTTGTGGACACTGCTGCCAGTGGAATGACAAAAACCTGGTAAATTACTGTTTGTCTCAAGCAGCTCCTAATGTGCTTCCCTATAGAGGAGAAGTCTAAAAAGAAAAGGAGGCTGCAGCAGGCAGGTGCTGATGCCTTCCTCTCTTTGGCCAGTCTCCAGCTGCTGGGTTTTGCTCTGGTGGACACGGTGTCCATGCGGGCAGCACAATCCATGGTCACAGGACAGCTGCTCACAGACCAGCAGAGGCGGCAGACAGGTGAAACATTATGCTATAAAATGTTTAGAGAAAGCTGGGAATTTAGTTTTCTTTTGATTAGTCCTCCAGATCTATACTTCAGTAGCTTTGCTGAAGGGCCGGAATCAAACCAGAGATAGCCCCAGAGCCCATTTAAGTGCGATGCAGTGTTTACTTAATATTTTAAAGATAAAAAACACTTTGGAACCTTGAGCACTCCAAAAGAACAAAACCTATTTATGGACCCTGAGGGCATTTCACCTTTAAGACAGCAAAGCTGTCAGGAAACTGAAGTCTTTCATTTTTATAGCACCAGATAAATTATGGGCTATGTCAGCTTCAATGGTCTTTTAATTCTTTCTGCTCTGCCTTCTTGTGTGTGAAGCATAACCTCTAGAGAAAATACTTACTTTTATTAGGACGTCTTCCAACACTTCTTCTTTTAAATGTTTGAACAAAAGAAGATAACCAAATGTGTTTTGCTATGACTCAGGGCTTGAAGTGGAAAAAAAGGGAACTGTAATGGTTTTCAGTATCAGAAAGGTCTTTGGTGGTCACGTAACCTCAGGAAAATCTTGGCAACGCCAATTTCTAGCAGGGTGTTGATTGTCAAGTTATTTAAGCTTAACAGAGCTTGTGTTTTCTCATCTGTAACTTAAAGAGAGTTAATAATATCTACCTCCTTGGGCTGTTGTGAGAATTAAGAAACAGTGCAGATATAGCACCTAGCACAAAACTTTGCTTATTACAAGTGATCAAAAAATGTTAGATGTTACTAGAACTGAAAAGAAATTATTTAGTCTTATTTTAACCCTATTTTCTTCATTTATAAAGTGGTGACAATAATATACATTTGCACAGAGCCACTATAAAGTTAAATGAACATAACATATAAGTACTTTATATGCTAAGTGATACATAAATGTAAGATATATTTGTAGTCATAATGGATTTTTTGAGCTGGACGAAGAGGATAGGTAAGCAAAAGAAATTAAAAAATAGAGATGGTAGCAGGAAAGTTGGGAGATAATTTATGGAGTGGCTTGTACATTATTTGATGCAGAAGAACAGAATTAAACCGGCTGCTCAAATCAAACCAAAACAAACCAAAACCAAATTCCAAATCAAAACCAAAATACAAGAAATAACACCCAGCCCAATTATGTTAGGTTTTAATTTCCATCTTAAGAATACATTGATGATAATTTTCTTCTCAGGAGAAACTTCTGGTCACTGTTTTTGGTTCTAATATAATCATGAAAAAGAGTGTTGTGAATATGGAGTGAGCCCAGCTACCGGAGAGTATCCCACCTACCTTCCTATTTCAGTCCCAGAGCCCCTTTCCTGGTTCTACTTGGCTCTCCCTGCCCTGGGCAGGCTCTGGGTGTTCCTAGTCATAGCAACACCACTATTTATATTATGTTTGTGAGGTAGAATTGGATTTTGAGAGTGAAATTGAAGTCAGATTCACTAAAGTATTTCTTTTAAGAAAAAAAGAGAAAGCATTTGTTCTCCTTCATGTGCTACATACCTTAGCATATTAGCCCTGACATATGAATGCATGCATGCATATGAATCTTTTCCCTGACCTTATTTATCATGGTTGAACAGATGCTATCTTGATCTGTCTTGGAATTATTTTTCTTCCTTCTGGTCTTGCACACAAACCCATAAAGAGATCCAAAGGATGCCTACATTAAAAGAGAAGTTCATGCAAGCTAGTATAAACTATCAGGAGGTGGTGATAGGTTTTTGGAATCAATGAGGACATGAATGATGAATTAATCACTGGAAATTAGCCCAGGCACACAGACTAGGCCTCAAACAAATCAAGCTGATGCAATAAAAAATTTAATAACATGTAAAATATGACCCACAATGGTAGTTCGTATGGTATTTGTTCAGGCTTCCGGTTTTTATGCCATAAGCTATAAAGGCCTGGGTAAAAGAGTTTTAAACTTGTAAATTTTGCACAGTGGAAGTCTCTGGACTAATTCATAATGACTTCTACTATAACATTCTTTGTGGAATAATGTTATTTGCAGATAGATACTTTTTCTTCTTACATTTGTGGATGCTAGTGAGCCTGACAAGTGAGTCGTGTAGCTAGGTGCCTATCATAGTACACGGATTGTCATCCTAGAAATCCTGGGAGCTCTAGAAAAGACTTCTGTCCTTTGAAATGTCAGCAGACGCTATGGGGGTTTAACTGAACCAAGCGTGTGGCTCAAGACAGATATTTGATACTAAAATTGAAAGATAAATATTAAGAACCATTTTTTCCCTTATTAATCCTCAACATCATGTTCTCTGCATTCCCAGCAGAGCCAAGCACCTCACAGGATCTAGCACTATTTTATAAGGTAAGAGTGGTGTGAAAGTATGTACAGACTGGAGAATGAAGCTATGAGAATGAAACTGGAATGTGAACCAGGGGTAGCGCACCTTTATTTTCCTCTGTGTTTTGTTAGCAACAAGTTGTCAAAGGGAACTTTCAAGACACATTAGTTTGAAAAGGAACAAATTAGACAAAAGATCTAAACTAAACAGATATAAACTAAAAGCTGCTTCTATGAATTGCATGTGTGTCTCTCTCTCTCTTTCACAAGGAAGATTGTAGTTTTTTTAAAACAACGTCTGAAATTTGGCATTTATGTCTCTCAGTTCCAAGATTATTTTTTTATAACTTTTCTTTTTTGAGGAATTAGAATAATGTTCTGAGAGACAGTGATAATGCAGATGCTTTCTAAGCCTCTGGAGATCGGGCAGACTATGGAGTGATTTCGGGGCAACCAGACAATGCTTCATTACTCGGAAAACTGACCCTTCTCCGATCTGCTGCAAATGAGATCCGAAAACTTTCTCCATCCTATTATCTTGTCAAGTCCTAGCATCAGTTTCTAACAAGAGAGTTGAAATGCAATATAACTTTGGTTGGAAAAAAAGTACTTAGGATTTAGTGGACTGTAACTTGGCTGCAAATTCAGATGGGTAATATTTTGCTTGTGATATGATTTTCTTCACGCAGATTACAATGTTTACATCTTGTAATGATGCTCATGTTTCTTTGCATCAGTGGTTCTCAAATGGATAACATTAGATAATGGCAAGATGAACCCAAAAAGGGTATCTCCTGTACACCTATATATGCACACTGACTTTTTCTAGAATGAAGGTTGAATATTTTCTTTCATAAAAATCAATCATGTTTTGTTACTTGCATCTATTTCATGCAGTGTACTGTTTCAAAATGTGTGCTAACAAACTCTTGTTTCTCCCAGCCACAAAATTCATTTATGCATGCAAAAAGCAGTTTTATTTCCCTTCTTTTTTGGGAGGAGATGGGTGGGTGAATAGTTCTATTTAGAAAAAAAGGTAAAGAAAAAATTGCATATACATTTCTCATAAACTGATCTGGTGAGATTTTTGTTGTGAATAAAACTGGGGTCAATGATAGGACATTGTATGAGATTTAAAGGTGAGGAAGAATGGAATGAGTTTTCAGCTTCTTTCTCTGTCTTTCTCAGGGTCTCTCCTATGGCGTCACTGCATTGCTCTGATGTCTAAGCCCTTTTTCTACCAACTTCCTCTGCTTGTTCAGATATTTATTCCCTTCACAATTTGGCCGATATGGGGCCCATTGAAGTCACCCTGCCTGACTCCTTTTAGTATTGGTTCTCACAAGTTGCTCAGCCTCCTTTGTTTCTCCATCTCCAGATTCCCGAGAGTAAGCATTTTATTATCTCAGCTCACCTTTGTATTCCATATCACACCATAAGCAATTGGCCTTCCAGTAGATGGTGTACTGGATTGCAAAGATTCACGATTCCCCATTCCTTTTGTAATATGACTTTGCATCTCCCCTCACCAAGGGATGGAGTCTACTTCTCTATTCTTGTATTTGGGCTAGCTTAATGACTTGCTTTGGCCAGTAAAATAAAGCAGAAGTGATGTTGTGTGGTTGTATGCTTGGTCTTCTGGAAGCTTGGAGCACTTTTCTACACTCTTGGAAACATGCCATGTAAATATGCCTGGGCCAGCCTTCTGGAGGTCGAGAGACTAAGTGAACAGAGAGAAGCAGTCTCTGCTGAGCAATCTTAGACTAGCCAGTCCCCAGCCACCTGGCAGCTGACTGCATACGTGTGTGTGAGCCCAAACGAGGTCAGCCAACCCTGGCTCAGATTAGGCAGATCAGCCAGCACAAATTGCTGCCTTATCTAGTCATGAGCTAAATTAATGGCTGTTGTTTTAAACCACTAAGTTTTAAAGCACTAACCTCCTACTTTTGGTCACATCAGCCATGCTAGTATTGTGCTGGCTTTATAGTACAAAACATGGTTGCCTGCTGCTTTCTCAGTGGCTATGGACAAGGCAGCTTTCTTTAGAAAGGGGTGACTTTCACTTATTTAACAAATACTTACCAAGTGCCTAAACTGTGGCAGTCATTATGACAGGCAAAAAAAAATCAAGGGTGATTAAAAAAATACACATAATTCTGGCTGTTGAGGAGTTAATAGTGTTGAATAAATGGGACTTTTACTTAGTGCTGGAGGCAGACAATAATCACATAATCACCTTGCAGAATATTTAATTACAAATTGAGTTAGGGCTCTTAAGTGAAGGTATACATTTTTATGAGAGCAGAAGCAAAGACCTAGACAGGGTCTTGAAGGTTTACTAAATAAGTGGCTCTTGAGCTAAGATCTAAAATGAGGTTTATAAAGGAAAAGAGTTGAAAATGGAGCTTACAGACGCAAGCTCCAGAAATATGAGAAAGTAAATATCTATTGTTTAAGCCACTCAGTCTGTGATATTTTGTAACTACAACCTGAGCAGACAAATATATACTAAAAACAGTGATCGTAGGTGAACGTGAGCAATGAATGGGAAGAAGTAACTGTCAGAGCAGAAGCTATTTGAATTGATTGTAGTGTAATTTCTGTGATGACAAGATACAGGGTAGAACTGTGGAGAGGATTGCTTTAATTAATATCCTTAAGTTTAGTAGACTAGCATACGTTTGGCTATTATGATTGAAGACTTTCTCACCTCATTTTCATGTCTATATCTTTCTTGGGCTTTGTGGTCTGAGGCAGTAGTTCCCAAACCTGGTTGTCCATTATTTAAACAAAGATAAATTTCTCATGATGCAACTCTGGGGAATCTGATTCATGAAATCTCTTTTCGAGTCCAGGAATCAGTATATTTAATTGTTATTTATGAGACCATGTGTCCACCGTGGTTGTTCATTTACATTGTGGCATTAAGAGGTATGAAAGTATAGAATGTATTGAGGGTTATTTTATTCAGAAATTCCAGGGAAGCTTTGATCTATAGATCATCCACAATATGCCTCTTTTCCATGTTTGCATCTGACACTTCACCAAGAGACTATAATGTTTAATATTTATTGAGAACTTATTTTACAAAAAACATTTTGCTAAGTGATCTGGTTTAATATCCATTGTACTTTGAAGTAGGCGCAGATAAGGAAACTGAAGCATAGTGAGGTTAGAAATTACCTAAGATGGCAAACATATGAAGTAATCGAACTGAACTCAAGTCAGCGAGACCATGTACTTAAACAACACTTTATGAAATCTCAGCTCCAAATGCACTAATACAAGTGTGATTATTTCTGGACATACCACACACAATTTTTCCTTTGCTTATACTACTCATGCAGTTTTGAATTCATTACCCAATTTTCTCCATTTATTTAAGTCTCAACCTCCAAGGAGCACTACTTTCACAAAGTATCCACCTACCTCAGATGATAATGGTCTATTCTTCCATTGAAATCCTTTAATAGGTACTGTGTATATGTCATGAATCAGAGATTAATGAGAATTTATATTAACTTCTTGTGAGATTTTGAATCCCAAAGCAACTCTTGAATAGAGTTGCTCTGAGGATGGGAATAGAGAGTGATATGGGTCATAAGAAAGAAAACTTATGAAAGAAAGTAAAATCTGGAGTATCTGGTCAGTTATTCATTTTCATCTTCTTTTTTGATGTGTGTAAAAAAACCACATAGATTCTATAGAATCAATAACACTAGTTTGCAAACCTTAAATTAATAGAACATATTTAGGGGAATGTTAAAAAAATGTTTTTTAGGGCAACCCCCTTGGGGCCCCTCCCACTGTGGGAGGTTTTCAGTCCTCTCAATAAATCCTGCTGTAAAAAAACAGTTTTTTAGTTAACACATCCTTCACATTATTGTCCAGTCTCACAGAATATGTTTAGAATGTAAACAAGGTGGAAAAGTCCCATGTTTGTTCAATGAAAATATCAGGACAGATGAAATCTCTATTATATTTCAAAGAAAATGAGTTAAAATTCTTTGTACATTAAGGAAATAGGGTTCATATCTTTTATTTTGTGTCAGAAAGGTCACTAAATGTGTGACCACCACATCTTTATCACCTATACACAGCTGTTAGGGAAATCTCTTAAAGTTTATTTAGCCAACTGCAGTTTTATTTTCAAGGTTATATTGATTTCATGGCATTTTGCAGTTGGTACATCTTGACATGAACCATAGATGGTATTTTGAATTCTTGATGCATTTTATTAGATCTTTAAATCAATTACTACTAATATAATGAGAAATTCATAGTTTTCAACCACAGGCACTATACTCAGAACTTCATCTTGACAGCATATGAGATTGGAAAACAGATGAATTGAATTGAACCCAAATTTTCTGTCTCCTAAATCAGGTTCTTTTCCAGTGAACTGTTCTACTTAATAGATGATAATTTACTTTGATCCCCCCAAGTGAAGTGAATAGGAGATTACAACATGAGCACTTTATTTCAGATCCACGTGCTTAAGTGAGAAGAAAATTCTGGGATGACAAAGAAGGTTGCCATAGTTAGGGTTAAGGGTGTCATAACGGAAATGAGGTTCAGTCAGGGTTGAGAGAATTTTGTCTATACTTAATTTTTTTCTTTTAAAGATGTGGGATACAATTCAGGGTTAGGTACATAAGTGGTCATTGTACAGATAAAGTGTGGGTACCCTTATTGATGTTATGTACACCCCCAGCAGTGTCCCACTACTGCCAATCATCTATACTTTAATGCAAATTTGTCTGTGGGTCCATGTCCATTTTTATTTTTCATTCTCTGATTAAACCGTTTCTCTTGTTCTATGTTCTTTCTTGCTCTGTTCTTTCTTCTCTATTTCCTCTTTCCCTCCTTATTCGATTACTTATAAGCTAAAGCATTTTGTTTATTGATTTTAACGGATAAACTGCCTCACTTGAGCTATAGTAAAACAGCAAATTCATGAGCACCCATTTTTTTTCTTTCTCTCAAAAAAGAAACATAATTTCTCTTTTAAAAATAAGATGCAGTACATGGACTTTTGTGTATTCACAGTTGTGCAAACATTACGACTAATTCCAAAACTTTTTTATCACCTTAAAAAGAAGCATCATCTGATATTATCTAGCAGCTCCACTTTTGGTTATATCCAAAAGAACTGAAAGGAAGGTCTTGAAGAGATATTTGTGCATCCATATTTATAACTACAGTATTCACAATAGCCAAAAGGTAGAAGGAACCAGAGTGCCGATCAGTGGAAGAAAGGATAAACAAAATGTGGTATACAAAGAAATATTTTTAATTTTAAAAAGGAAGAAATTTCTGATACATGCTATAACATGGACGAAATTCGAAGATTTTATGCTAAATGAAATAAGCCATCACACAAGAAATACAGTGCGATTTCACTTGTATGAGATAGCTAGAATAGTTGAATTTATAAGGAAGGACAAATAGTAGAATGGTAGTTGTCAGGGCTGGGTGAAAGAGGAAGTTGAGAGTTAGCTGGTATAGAGTTCATGGTAATAGAGTGTCAGGTTTTTTAAAAGGAAATTAGTTCTGGAAGCAGATGCTGGCTGTTGCTGCAAAATAATGTGAATATATTTAGTACCGTTAAACTGGATACTTAAAAATGGTTAAGATGGAAATTTTATATTACTTGTATTTTATCACAACTAAAAAAAAAAAAAAAAAAAAGCTGGTCGGTACCCGTTAGCAATCACTCCCTATTCTCTCCTTCTCTAATGACTTTCAACCAATAATTGACTTTCTGTCTCTAGAGGTTTGCATATTGTGAACATTTCATATAAACAAAATAATACAATATGTGACCATTTGTGTCTGGCTTTTTTCACTCAGTATGTTTTCAAGAGTCATTCATGTTGACCATGAATCAGTACTTCATTAGTTTCTTTTTTCGAAGAGAACTGCAAGGGCAACTCTCTGTCCCCCAGTACTTCTTTCCTTTTTATGACTGAATAATTTCTTTTGTATGAACTTACCATATTTTGTTTATCCATTTATCAGTTGACAGGACACCTTTAAGTTGTTTCTGTCTTTTTTGCAATTATGAATAATTCTACTATAACATCTGCGTACAAGTCTTTGAGTGAATATGTGTTTTAATTGCTACTGTGTGTGAAGAAGTATTTTATGGTTTTGATTTGGATTTCTCTAATGATTAATGATCTCTTTTTTTTTTTTTAGCAAATGCTGATATTTTAATCTACTTTTCTATTTTCCCATGGACTTCCTTTTTTTTTAATAGTTATTTTATTTTATTTTTAAAATGTGGGGCACAAATGAGGGTTAGGTACGTATGTGGCCATCATACAGGTAAAGTATGGGTACCCTTATTGATGCTATGTGCC
The DNA here is from genome assembly GCF_000164805.1 of Carlito syrichta. Classification (NCBI taxonomy): domain Eukaryota; kingdom Metazoa; phylum Chordata; class Mammalia; order Primates; family Tarsiidae; genus Carlito; species Carlito syrichta. The sequence goes on from NW_007012875.1 coordinate 187,215, forward strand.
CCACCCCTGACAGTGTCCTACTACTGCCAATCCCTTTCTTATAGTATTATGATAAATATTCAGGGTCCACTTATGAGTGAATACATGTGGTACTCAGATCTTTGTTTCTGGGATGAATCACTGAGTATTACAGACTCTAATTCCATCCAGGTTGCTGCAAAATTCATAATTTTTTTTCTTTATGGCTGCATAATATTTCATCATGTGAATGTACCACATTTTCTTTATCCAGTCCACTTTCTATGGGTAGCATTGTTGGTCTCATGTTTTTGGTATTGTGAAAAATACTGCAATAAACATGCGTGTGCAAGTATCTTTATTATAGAGTGATTTGAGTTCCTCTGGGTATATTCCTAGAGGGATTGCTGGGTCATATGGAAAGTCGATTTTCAGATATTTTAGAAATCGCCACACTGTCTTCCATAGAGGTTGAACTAGTTACATTCCCACCAACAGTGTAGAAGTGTTTCCTTTTCCCCACATCCTCTCCAGCGTCTGTTGTTTTTTGAACTACTGATGATGGCTATCCTGACTGGAGTTAGGTGGTATCTCAGTGTGGTTTTGATTTGCATTTCTTTGATGATTAGTGAGGCTGAACATTTTTTCATGTATCTGTTGGCTGTTTGTATGTCTTCTTTTGAGAAGTGTGTATTTATATCTTTTGCCCATTTTTTAACAGCGTTGTTGACTTTTTTCTGACTAATGATCTTGAACATCTTTTAATGGGCTCATTGGCCTTTTGTATATTTTCTCTGGAGAAATGTTCATATCCTTTGCCCATTTTTGGTTTATTTGTTTTTTCTTATTGAGTTGTTAGAGTTCTTTATATATATTCTGGATTGTAAGAGTTTTGTAGGATATATGATTTGCCAATGTGTTTTCTTATTCTTTGGGTTGTCTTTTCATATTCTTGATGATTTTTGTCACTTGACAAAACCATTTCCTAACACAAAGTTGCAAAGATTTACTCCAGTGTTTTTCTCTAAGACTTATCATGTTTTAGCTTCTACATTTGAGTCTACAATTCAGGGCACTGGCAGCAAGGGCTGTGGAGGGAGTCCAGAAGCAAAGTCCCATGGAAGAGGACAAGAGAAGCACCCCACCACCATCTTGAAGGCGGGACAGGAAAGAGCTCCAGCTTGCTCACCACAGAGCAACAGATCCGATCTCTGTGACTGGTGGATCAACTACTCAGGGACTGATCATGACCCAGAGGGAATATCCTGAAAGCATAAACTTTGGAGGGACTTGATGAGTGCTGAGTTCCAGGCACCCCACCCTCTACCCTGATCCAGCCAGGACACAAAGGGTGTGGGCAGAAAAGGATGAGGAAAGTCTCCAAAGAGATCAGTGGTGAGTCCAGGCTGATCCAAATCCCCTCCTCCTCAGCAATCCTCTAAACGTCAGACTCACATAGCTGGACCACAATTGAGAGGGACAAACCCAGGTGGAGCTTGGACATCAGTCACAGTAGTAGAACTCCATGCCAGGATAGGCCTGGCTGGGGCACCCCCCAGTGAGAGTACATACCTGGGAAGAGACAACCCTGCACCTCCCCATGGGAGGAGATCTCCCTGATCATATCAGAGTGGAAGGGGAGGACTGCAGCCCCACCCATCTCCACTGCCCCTCCTCCTTCCCTGATCCAGACACTGAAAGAGAGTGAAAGAGGTGACACTGTAGCAGAGACCTGATTAGAGGAACAATTATAGAACCTACCACAAGGGGGAAGATTCTTTTTTTAATTTTAATTTTTTAAAAAAATTCTTTGACTGTTAGTTCATTTCTTTTAAAAATATTTTTCCTTTGTGCATGAATGTGTATGTGAGGGTTTGATCTGCATCCCCCATAATTTTCTTTTCTGTTTCTTCTTTTATTTGTTGTTTTCTGTTTATGTGTGTATGTGAATGATTGAGCATTCATCTTTCAATTTTGTTGTTGTTATTAGTTTCTTTTTGCTCTTTTGTTCTTTTGGGGTTTTTTTATTTTCATTATTTATAATTTTTAAGAATTTTCACTTTTATAGGCCCAGTCAGGCCTATCCTGGCATGGAGTTCTCCTATTGCTTGATTGACGTCCAAGCTCCACCTGGGTTTGTCCCTTTCAATTGTGGCCCAGATATGTGGGTCTGATGTTCAGAGGATTTCTGGGGAGGAGGGGGTTTGGGTGTGAGGGTTTGATCTCAATTCCTTTCCCCCCCCAGTCTTTCTGTTTTTCTTCTCTACTTACTTTGTGCTAGGCATGTGTGTGTTTTGTTTCTTCTTCTTGTTATTATTGTTTGCTTCGTAACACTTTGTTGTTATTCCAGTTTGTTTTGGGCTGTGTGTGTATGTCTGTGTCTATGTGTGTGTTCAATTGTTTTTTTCCATTGGTTTCTGCTTTGCATTGTCATATAGTGGTGGTAGGAAGTGGGTCTCAGGGAACACATACCACAGTAAGTGAACATTGTAATTTGCAAGTAGTTTCTGAATCCTAGTGCCCCATCCCCTACATTAGTTGAATTTCACAAACTACAAGAGAACAACAAAGCTTCCCATCCACTGTTCTACTTCAAAATATAACAACTCCAGAGCTGGGATCAGGGAAGAATAGAGGACTGAGCAAACATCAGAAGGGAAAGCCTCTCTCACTGACACTGAATAACAGAAATAAAGAGAAAAACAAGAGATATGTCACTAATGAGGAAAAGCTAAAGAAAGAACACAGGCAATTTCAAGTGTACCAAAGACAAAACTCCTAAAAAATCAACCTTGGTGCACAAACAATGGAAGTCACCAACAACTGGCCTCAGAGTACAACAGGGATTAGGGAATGGATGGAAAGAGCATTTAAGACTCAAGAAAGACAAGATGCAATACTGAAAGAAGCTGTAACAGAGATTTTGGCAATAAAAAATTTCATTCAGGAAATAAATAACAAGATGACAAGCATTGAAAGCAGAATTAATGTAGCCGAAGAAAGAATCAAAGAATCTCAGAACTTGAAGACTAGAACATAGAATTAATCCAATATGTAAAAAACATGGAAGAAGACTCAGAAAGAAAGAACAAAGCCTACAAGAGATGTACGATTATATCAAGAGGCTGAACCTATGCCTGACTGGTATCCCAGAAGAAGAAAGGGAAATGGAGAACAACTTGGAGCAAGTATTCCGGGAGGTAATCCAAGAAAACTTTCACCATCTCAATAGAGATGTGACCAACCAAGCACAAGAGATACAGAGAAACCCCACAAGTCATCAAAAGAGAAGAGCAACCCCTAGATACATAGTAATTCACCTACACAAAGGTACAAAAGAAAAAATCCTAAAGGCAGCAAGAGAGAAAGGTCAGATTACTTACAAAGGCAAACCAATCAGAATAGCAGCAGACTTATTGGCAGAAACACTACAAGTAAGAAGGTACTGGAACCCTATATCCAAGTTCCTCAAAGAAAAACAATTGCAACCAAGAATTTCCTATCCAGCCAAGCTCAGCTTCATTAGTGATGGAGAATTAAGATCCTTCCCAGATATCCAATCCCTGAGAGCCTATGGAGCTCCCAGACCAGCTTTACAGCAGACACTTTAAAAGGTATTAAGCACAGAAGAAAGAAAAAAAAAAGAATGACTGCACACTGCCTGAGAGAACAGCAGAGCACAGAACCAACAGAGTGTAAGTGCAAAAAGAAACTTGAAAACACACACATGCAACAACTCCAAAGCCAAAAGAAAACAATCAAACAAAGAAAAAAACTATAAGAAACTCATGACAGCAATAAACAATCACATTTCAATAATCAGCCTGAATGTGAATGTACTAAATGCACAGAAAAGACACAGAAAAGACACAGAATGGTAAACTGGATAAGATACCATGACCCAATTATTTACTGCAGCCAGGAGACTCATCTCACTATAAGGGGCACACACAGACTAAAAGTTGAAGGATGGAAAATGAGTTTCCAGGCAAATGGATCACAAAAGAAGGCAAGAGTTGCTATCTTAATATCAGACAAAACAACCTTTAAGCTATACAAAATTTAAAAAGATACGACATAATGGTAAAAGGTTCAATCCACCAAGAAGAAATATCCATCCTAAACATATATGCACCAACACAGGAGCACTGGGATTTATAAAGCAACTACTAAGTAAACTAAAAAAAGATATTGACTCTAACACTCAGAGCAGGGCACTTGAATATCCCACTAACAGCCCTAGATAGATCATCAAGGCAAAAAAGTCAACAAGGAGATCCAGAACCTAAACGTGACACTCAACCAAATGGACTTAAGAGGTACCTATAGACTATTCCACCCAACAACTATAGAATATACATTTTACTTATCACCACATGGAATGTACTCCAAGACCGATCACATCCTTGGCCATAAATCAAGCATAAACAAATTCCATAGGTTGAAATCTTGCCATCCACATTCTCAGACCATAATGGAATAAAAATAAATATCAACACCAACAACATTCCCCCAAAGCCCACAAAGACATGGACACTTGATGCTGAACAACTACTGGGTCAACACTGAAATCAAAGCAGAAATTAAAAGATTCCTGTAAACACATGAAAATGAAGAAACATCTTACCACAACCTCTGGATGCCATGAAATCAGTTCTAAGAGGGGAATTTAAATATCTACGAGCACACATCAAGAAAATGAAAAGATCAGAAGTTGAGAGTCTGGCAAATCACCTAAGGGAGCTAGAAAGAGAAGACCACCAAAACCCCAACTTTAGCAGAAGAATTCAAATCACCAAAATAAGAGCTCCAAAATGGGACATAGAAGACAAAAATATCATAGAAAACATAAACAAAACAAAAAGCTGTTTTTTTGAAAGAATTAACAAGATTGATGGACCCATAGCAGAATGACCTAGAAAAAGAGAAGAAAAAGTCCAAGAAAACACAATCAGAGATACAAAAGATCAAATCACAACTGACCCCAAAGAAAAACAAAAGATTATCAGAGATTACTATGTACACCTGTATGAAAACAAATTTGATAACCTAAATGAAATGGAGGACTTTCTGACATCACACAACTACCCAGGTTGAAACAAGCAGACATAGAGACACTAAATAGACCAACAACAACCCAGGAAAAAGACTCAGTCATAAGAAAACTACCTACCAAAAAAAGCCCTGGACCAGATGACTTTCCAGCAGAATTCTACAAAATGTATAAGGAGGAGCTGATACCAAT
>NW_007012875.1:193240-249512 GCF_000164805.1 Carlito syrichta
CATCCAAGAGAATCTGTCAAAAACCTGCTTGCACTGATAAAGGACTTTGGCAAAGTCTCAGGGTACAAAATAAATGTGCAAAAGACAGTTGCATTCCTATACACCAACAACAAGCAGGCTGAGAACCAAATAAAAAGCACAATCCCATTCACAAGAGCCACCAAAAAAAGAAAAAAAAAAAAAAAAAAGACCTCAGGGTTTTCCTAACCAGAAAAGTGAAGGACCTTTACAATGAGAACTACAAAACACTCCTCAAAGAAATCCAAGAAGGCACAAACAAATGGAAAAATATCCCATGCTCATGGATAGGAAGAATCAACATTGTTAAGATGTCCATCCTACCAAAGGCAATCTGCAGATTCAACGCAATATCCATTAAGTTACCAACATCATTCTTCTCAGACCTGGAAATGACAATGCAGAAATTCATATGGAAACTTAAACAAACACAGATAGCCAAAACAATCCTCAGTAAAACAAACAAAGCAGGAGGTATCATACTTTCAGACTTTACTATAAGGCACCAGTAATCAAAACAGCCTGGTATTCGTACAAGAATAGGCATAGAGACCAATGGAACAGGATAGAGATTCTGGAAGCAAAGCCTCAATTTCTCAATCAACTCATCTTTGACAAAGCCTCCAACAACAACCACTGGAGAGAGAGAACCTATTCAGTAAATGGTGCTGGGAAAACTGGCTGACCACATGCCGAAGATTGAAACAGGACACTTACCTACCACCATACACAAAAATTAACTCTAAATGGATCAAAGACCTAAACATAAAATCTCAAACTATAAGAATCTTAGAAAATGCAGGAGACACCCTTATGAAAATTGAAACAGGCAAACAATTCCTATTCAGAATGCTAAATGACCATACCTCATGAAATAAGATAGGCAAGTGGGACCTCATCAGCCTAACAAGCTTCTGCAAAGAAAAAGAAACCATCAAGAGAGCAGGGAGACAGCCCACAGAAAGGGAAAAAATATTTGCCAACCGTATATCTGACAAAGGCTTACCATCTAGTATCTACAAGGAACTCAAATGCACGGAAAGGAAAAACTAACAGCTCCATTAAAAAGTGGACAAAAGACATGAATAGACACTTCTCAAAAGAAGATATGTGGGCAGCCAACAGACACACGTAAAAGTGCTCAGCCTCACTCATCATCAGGGAAATGCAAATCAAAATCACATTGAGATTCCACCTAACCCCAGTAAGAATGGCCATCATTAATAAAACAAACAACAACAGATTCTGACTAGGATGCAGAGAGAAAGGAATGCTTCTACACTGTTGGTGGGAATGCAAACTAGTGCAACCTCTTTGGAAGACAATGTGGCGATTTCTGAAAGAACTAGAAATTGACCTTCCGTATGACCCAGCAATTCCCCTATTGGGAACATACCCGGAGGAACTCAAATCATTCTACAAAGAAGGTACCTGCACAAGTATGTTTGTTGCAGCTCTATTCACAATTGCAAAAACATGGGACCAACCATGTTGCCCATCAAAGCTGGACTGAATAAAAAAAAATGTGGTACATATACACAATGGAATATTATGCAGCCATAAAGAAGGACAAACATATGAATTTTGCAGCAACTTGGATGGATTTAGAGTCGATCATACTCAGTGATCTATCACAGAAACAAAGAACAGAGTACCTTATGTTTTTACTCATAAGCAGACCTTGAACAATTAGTATAATGCTGTAAGATAGGGATTGGCAAACTGGGAATCCCTAATGGGAAACTGTTGGGGGGGAGTGGGATTGGCAGTTGAGGGAAACTGCTAGGGGAGGGAGGGACATACCTCATCAACAAGGGTACCTGCATAATGAACATTTGTATACCTAACCCTGAATTGTACCCCACATCTTTATATTAAAAAAAAAAAGTCCTGGATTCAAATCTAAATTCTTTTTATTTATATGCTTTGTAACTTTGTGCAAGGTACTTATTACTATGAAACTTAGTTATCTCATGTATAATATAGGAATTCTAATAGTAACATAGGTTTCTTATGACACTTTAGTGAACTAATGTGTATAAAGTATTTAGCAGAGCATCTAATGTTACTCTGGTAAGATTAAATAAATATAACCCACTATTGTTATTGTTATCCCACCATATAACTTCTTAAAACAATCAGAGTGCTATTAACACTGTATCTTTTTATATTTTTGTGAACCATCTTCTCGTTAACTCTGTCTAAAAGACATCTGGTTGCTTATTTATATCATTATTATTATTATTCCTTTTTTGATTTCTTATTTACTACCTCCAACCTCAGCAGTAAATGAATTCAATGGTAAAGTGGCTAATGCCAGTAGCATTGAATATGTTTTTTTACTTAAATTTGCCATTGCTTTAGACAGGTGAAGGTATTAAATATTGGATACTTTGCTGTTTGAATCATATCTTTCACATTGCAGAGATCATAGATATTTTAAGAGGAATCAAAGAAGATAATTTAATATTTTATTTTTCCTTTACCTGCTCTTCCTAGGCAATTTTATTCTGTAATTTTTTTGCAAGTGCCATCTATTTGCCGAGGGCTCTACAATCTTCATTTCTAGCTACAATTCCTGCCACCCTTCCAGCCCTCTTCTTCTTTCTTCTGAATTTACAATTCCTTCCTGAATACCCTATATTTTGCCAACTAGTGCCACTGTGTTTCTTCTGTCTCAAAATATATTTCTTTTCCAAGTATGCTTCATCCCCTTCTCAGAGGTAGTTAGTTGACATAGTTGTTTAAGTCAGAAAGCATGCTATCACTCTCTCCTTCACCATCTACTCTTAGTTACCCACTGACTCACTATTACTTTATTTTGAGGTCTATGCTGTAAATATCTTTTGAATTTGTCCTCACCTCTCTTCCTCTGCCACCTTGGTCAACAACTGCTGTTTTTATTCAAGCCTTTATTAGGGCCAACTCAATAGTCTACTCAGTCTTGCTGGCTCCAGTTTATTCTCATGCAGCCCATATTCCACACCATGCACAATGTACATTTTTCTAAACATGTGCCTTATCATGTGCTTCACTGCTTCCATCACCTAGATAAAGCCCCAATCTCCTCCAAACTCTTTAACATAGCTACAAGGTCCTACAAAATCTGTGCTAAATCTGCTTTTTCTAACTGTTTTCTGCCAACCTTTTGAACAAAGTTTTACTTCTGCCATTACTCTAGAAGAAAGAGATAAAGTGTTGGACTGTGTGTCATGTATTTCACCTAAATTGCTTGTTATTCTTGGAGCATGCCATACTTTTTCACACATGTTCTTTTCTCTCCTTGGAGTCTTTCTTGTTTTGTGTGTTATGATATTGTTTCTCACACTATGTTTCTGGAATCTCTAACTCTATTCATATCTCTTATAGCCCGTGGAGTAACGTTTATTTATTTTTTAAAAATAAGTCAGACTCACCTCCTAAATTGTGAATGTCTTTGAGACTAGGGCTTACCCTTATTTTTCTGTTTTTCTAGACAGTCTAATGCCTGGAACATTGATATATTAATAAATATTTGTTGAATGAATGAATAGATGAATGATATAAAACACAGGGGCCGCCTGGTAATTTATATTCTACTGATTACATCGTGATAATACTTTGTATGGTTTTAAGTAAATTGTGACTGGGGGTTTTAAGCTCCAAAAGACTGTTACATGTATTCTTGTGATATTTGACATGTTAATCTTATGGAAATAGAATAATTACAAATGCTATTTCAAAGGGCTTAATTTCTTATCGTAAGGTCATTGCTAAAGGATAAAGTTGATGAGATTGTGCTGAATAATAATGTGCAAGTAACATTTCTCTGGATGATCAAGCTGTGAATTACAATAAAAAGGAGAAAGATTTGATGTTATGGGCTTGAGACTCTGCTTATTGGTACTGCCAGCTCTGGTAGCATGTAAATGTATCTATTCAGTGCTGCAGATTAAATTTTTCAAGCATCTCATGGCTTAAAGTTGCTTATTATGCTGATCATTTTTAAAAAAATAAAGTAAATTTCAACTGTATTTCAAATGCTTGATGTGCACCAAAATTAAGACACGTGTATGCATAAACCAAGTTTCTCTTTGGTATTATGGAATGATGTTGCATAGGTGAAGGATGCTTTACCAATGTAGTAGCACCTTTATATGGAACATGAAAGAACATTACATTCAGGTTTAGTTCATGGTGTATGTTCACAAGCCTGAGATAAAGCATCAGATAAATAATACTGGGTGGTGTTAAATCAGGAATGGCCAGTTTTGGGTGAAGAACACAATATAATTAGTAAAATACCATGAACTCCAATGTTTTAAATTATATCTAAGCAGAAAAAAAAAGAATTTGGTACAAATTCTTGAATTTCTTACCTTTCTTCTCATGACAAAGGAACAGGAAAATCAGGTTTGCATCAAAACATGCAGAGGTTGAAATATTTAAGTATTACAAATTTAAGTAATAACAGTGAAAGTGGGTTGATTTCTCTTGCATATATAAATTATCCTAACATAACTGATTTTGGAAGCTTACAGAAAGCATGTGCTTTCAAATTCTATGAAATATTTCAACCTCTGCATGTTTTGATGCAAACCTGATTTTCCTGTTCCTTTGTCATGAGAAGAAAGGTAAGAAATTCAAGTCATGGATATTAACCATCCTAGAAATTTGTAGAGAAATCCCATAGTGTTGTGCAAAGACAGCAGAGCTGGAGCTCAGAAGATACTGACTCTAGTCCTGGCTCTGACAGAAACTTTCTAGCTCTGGGCAAATCTCTTGACCTCTGAGCTTTCCTCTCCGTGTGAAATGGGGTATGATTACAATACCCTCCTTTCTTTCCCCCTCTCCTTTATAGTTCTATTGTTGGAATCAAATGAGATACTGTAAATTCATTTTTCACTTTCCTATACCTTTTCTCTACAATGTTCAATAGGCACAGCAAAGAGGGTGTTGTCTTCAAGGTTTGTGGGAAAAAAGTGAATTTGAATTAGTAGGTAGATGGCACATAATTAAGAAAACAAGAAAAAAAGCAGGGAGAAGATGAGTGAATTCTCCATGAAAAATTTAATGCTATGAGATTAAAAATTGCTTTTTAAAAAGGCTTTATGAGGTACTGTGTCTTTTAAGTATAAGTACTATTGCTGAAATAGTGTTTGTTTTCTTCAGTTATACTCTTAAGAACACTTACATTTTTTTTCTAAATTATAGGAGGATTTCTTACAGAACAGCCACAGAATTACAAATGGGAATTGATTCTATTATAATTTCATTGATTTGGGAACTGTGAGTGAATAGCTCAAGCAGAAGATGAGAAATTGAGAGAATAAATTGAGTGTTCTTTAAGAGTCAACGATATGAAATCTTTCTTCTTCCCTGACCACAAAATTTTGCCTTTTAAAGCATACATCTTATTACTGCCCAAATTAAGTGCATGTGATTCTTAAGTCATTAACTATGGAACAAGTTAGGTTGCGATAGGATAAATACTAAACATTGTCAAAAAAATATTACTTGAATAAAATGGGTAAAGATCAAAACTTCACTCTATTTTTGATAAAGCATATTGGTGACAAATCAAGTTTCATTCCAGAATGAATATTCCAAAATGATTTAGTCTCTGAACAGTTTTTCAATGGAAGAATTAAATCATGCTTTCTGTGGAAAACGTGAGTGTAACACTACTGCTACAGCTTGGATGTATTCTCCACAAGTTCATGTGTCGGAAACTTAATCCCCACTGCATCCGTGTTGGGAGGTGGGGCCTAATAAGTGGTGATTAGGCCCGCATGAATGGACTCATGTTATCACGGTAGTGAGTTAGTTATCGTGAGTGGGTTTGATTCAAAAGTGAGTTTGGATCCCTCTTGCTCTCTTGTTCTTGCACTCTTGTTCTTCTGGCTTCTGTCATGGGATGATGTAACAGGAAGGCCCTTGCAGGGTGCCAGCCTCTAGAACTATGAACCAAATAAATTTCTGTTCATTATATATTACTCAGTAAACTACAAAACGGACTAATTTACAACTACCTTTAGTCTTGAGAAATTGTGAAACTGAGAAATTGGATGACTCCAAATTGGAAAGACACTGATACCTATTCATTATCAGAGAATGGGATAATTTAATTTATTTTTCACTAAGTGCTTCTATTTATCAGTGTCTAGTTGAGTATTAATATGAAGGAAACGAGTTTTATATTATAAAAGAGAGCCATGGATCTCTGATTGCTTTGCTAATGTCAAGGATCATAGACACTTAGATTCAGCTTTGCTCCTTGACACTTTAAATGGTTTTCAATTTTCTCCATGGTAGCATTCAAATTGATTCCTCTTGAATTCTTTTATAATATTCTTATTTCATATTCCAGAGAAAATTAAGTAAGGATATCAAACTTCGACGACTCACCGAGAGAACCGTAAAGGGAGAGAGAGAGTGCAAGGGTCAAAGGACGGTCTTTAATCCTGCCATCCCCAGATTGTGTGTGCAAAGCCTGAAGGATGGAGGCCCATTACCACCTGACAATCAGGTTGTCCTGCTTTGCCTAGCACCAAAAGCCAGACATTGAAGGATGAATAAGGCCGTTTATGTACATTGTGAAATATTTTAATGGTCCAGTCTCTTTACACACTTTTTGGTTTTCTTTGTGTATAATGTGGTATTAGAAAATGTGATTGAAAGAAATATAAATAAGTCTGATTTCTTGTGGGAGTGGTGTGTAAATAAATACCATGGCTTTTTGTAAATAAAATCTGTAATGGTGATTTAGTTATCACTTTCCTTTCAAATGAGAGAAGATACTTCTGCAAAGAGTACTTATTCTATATAAAAAATATACATTAAAACATAATTGTAATTCTTCAACCGGTAAAAAGTTGATTCTAATTTAGAGAATACTGTAAAAAGATATTTTGCCCTTTTCTACTAAAATTCTTGGCACTAAATTACCCCTAATAACATTTTTAGAAAATATAGGAAAAAACCCAGATCCTTCAGTAACTCACTTTAAAAATAATTAAAAAAAAGCTGTTACTTATACAAATAAGAATTTTTCACATTGCATATTTTATTCACTAAAAATATCCTTTTCTTAATGAAGACCCAAAAGCTATTTTTAAAATGTGCATTGGTTCTCTCTTTATGACTTGCTAATATCCTTTTTTCCTCTTCTCTTGATTCCAATTTTCTTCCATTGTATTAGCAAATTCAGAGAAGATGAAAATCTGCATGTGGTGACTTTCCTCAGAATTTATTTATGAACAGAATAACTGAGACGCTATAGCTTGGAAAGGCAGAGTATCATGTTAGTTGCCTACAAACATTTAGTGTGCTGTCTCATGGGAAACAGTGAGGCTTGTTTATACAATTCCAGAAACCAGGTATAAAATCAATGGGTGAAAATTTTAAAATGGGTAGCATATATTGATTCAATATAGAGGATAAATGTTTAATAAATTGAATTGTCAAAAGGTGAAATGAACTGTCTTGGAAAATAATGCATTTTCCAACACTAAATGTTGATTATAAGCTGATTAACCCCCTGATTTCTCAACTAACTCATCTTCAACAAAGCCTCCACCATCAACCACTGGGGAGAGGAGAACCTATTCAGTAAATGGTGCTGGCAAAACTGGCTGATCACATGCAGAAGATTAAAACAAGACCCCTACCTATCACCATACACAAAAATCAACTCTAAATGGATCAAAGACCTAAACGTAGAACCTCAAACTATAAGAAACTTAGAAAATGCAGGAGATACCCTTATGGAAATTGGAACTGGCAACCAATTCCTGATCAAAGCCTCAAGTGCTCATGCCATAAGAGATAAGATAGACAAGTGGGACCTTATCAAATTGGCAAGCTTCTGCAAAGCCAAAAAAACCATCAAGAGAGCAGGGACACAGTCCACAGACTGGGAAAAAATATTTGCCAACTATATGTCTGACAAAGACCTAACATCTAGGATCTATATGGAACTCAAAAGTGCCGAAAAGAAAAAAAAAAAAGCCCCATTACAAAGTGGGTAAAAGATATGAATAGACAGTTTTCAAAAGACATACAAACAGACAGATACATGAAAAAATGCTCAGCCTCACCAGTCATCAAAGAAATGCAAGTTAAAACCACACTGAGATACCACCTAACTCCATCAAGAACTCAAAAACAACAGATGATGGAGAGGATGTGGGGAAAAGGGAACACTTCTACACTGTTGGTGATAGAGTAAACTAATACAACCTCTGTGGAAAACAATTTGGTGATTCCTAAAAGATCTAAATGTCGACCCTCCATATGACCCTGCAATCCTCTACTGGGAACATACCCGAAGGAACTCAAATCACTCTATGAAAAAATATCTGCACATGTATGCTTATTGCATCATTGTACACAGTAGCAAAAACATGGAACCAACCGTGCTGTCCATCAAAAGAGGACTGGATAAAAAAAAATGTGGTGTATATACATGATGGAATATTACACAGTCATAAACAAGGACAAAATTATGAACTTCACAGCAACTTGGATGGACTAGAGTCTATAATACTGAGTGATCTATCACAGAAACAAAGAACTGAGTATCACATGTTCTCATTCATAAGTGAACCTTGAACAGATATTGTAATACTTTAAGAAAAGGATTATCGGGACCCGCCTGGGCAGCGAGACCTCATCTCTACAATAAATCAAAAAAATCAGCCAGGTGTGGTAGCACATGCCTGTAATTCCGGCTACTTGGAAGGCTGAGGCGGAAGGATCGCCGGAGCCCAGCAGGCCGAGGCTGCGGTGACGAGGAGCGGCCACTGCACTCCAGTCTTGGCGACAGAGTGAGACTCCAACTCAAAAAAAAAAAAAAGAAAAGGATTAGCCGGGCTTGGTGGCTCAGCCTGTAATCCTGCACTTTGGGAGGCTGAGGTGAGTGGATTGCCTGAGCCGTGGGTTCGAGACTTGCCTGGGCAACTTGGCGAGACCTCATCTCTACAATAAATCAAAAAATTAGCTGGGTGTGGTAGCGCATGCCTGTAGTTCCAGTTACTAGGAAGGCTGAGGTGGAAGGATTGCCAGAGCCCAGCAGGTCGAGGTTGCAGTGGCTGGAAGCAGCCGCTGCACTGCACTCTAGTCTGGGCGACAGAGTGAGACTCCAACTCAAAAAAAGAAAAGGATTGGCAGTAGTAGGAAACTGCTGGGGGTGGGGGTGGGGGAGCACACCTCATCAACAAGGGCACCTGCATAATGAACATTTGAATACCTAACACTGAATTGTACCCCACATCTTTAAAATAAAAATATTTGTTAAAAAAGTTGATTAACCACTTGTTGAAATATGTAACAAATAAGGAATAGAACTAAAGGGCCTCGAAGATATGTGGATTCTTTTATTATATAATTACAATGATGTAATATTACATAGGTAATTATGAAAAGAAATATAAAAAAGAATATTATATAATTCTTTATTGTGAAAGCACATCAAGAAGTGGAAGAGTGTATTCAAGTTTCCCTAGAACTACTATCTGATTTCTCTTAAGGCAACCTTTATTACTCCCCAAGCAACATAATTAACTGCTTCTTTTCATGGGTTTTCTGATCCTCTGTGCCCTTCCCTGATGGAAAGTACTTATTTACTTAAATTATGATTATTGTTGAAGAGATTCCCTATACTGCCTGTAATAAAAATTTATCAGAAATAAATTTTTTTCTTAACTGGTATTTCTATCTTGTGAAAACATGGTATATGTATATTTTCTGCCCTGTCTCTGGCCTTCCTTCCTCCTTCCCTCATAGAGTACCTCCTGCAGGAGTATGTGAGCCCCGTCCCCACTCCCTGACTGACAACCACAGTGCAGACATGCTTTCTGCTACATCAGTTGAACAACCTTTCTAGGGAGGCATAAGCTTCCTTGTTTGAGTATTTGTGCTATAGAATGGAGTCCTCCTTATGTTGGCTTGGAGCGTGGTAAGCAGTTGGCATGCTTAATTCCCATTCTTTATCCTAAAGTGAACTTGCCAGTGGACATATCCTAACCACACTCACCGAAGTTGTAGTCACCATTTCCATGCAAGGGAAAGACTTGTGGTGTAGGTAATTGGTCTATATAATGGCAGAAGAATTTTCTTTCGGCCATTGATCATAATTAATTGTACTCCACATCTTTAAAGTAAAAATTTTTTTAAAAAGCTGATTAACCACTTGTTGAAATATGTAACAAATAAGGAATAGAACTAAAGGGTCTTGAAGATATATGGATTCTTTTATTATATAATTATAATGATATAATATTACATATGTAATTATGAAAAGAAATATTAAAATATTATATAATTCTTTATTGTGAAAGTACATCAAGAAGTGGTAGAGTGCATTAAAGTTTCTCCAGAACTACTATCTGATTTCTCTTAAGGCAACCTTTATTACTCCCCAAGCAACATAATTAACTGCTTCTTTTCATGACTTTTCTGATCTTCTTTCAGCCATTGATCACAATTAACTTAGTCATCCTTCATAAATATTAACAGGCAATCAAGAATCTTTCCAAATGTCCAAAAAGCCAATGACATGAAGAGGGATCAATCACATTGAACTATCAGGATACTTCAGGAAACAGAGGATAATTAAAATGTTGTAACTCAGTTCACAGAGGGATTTGAATAATATCTGAGGGTGCTTCTTTGAAAAGAGAATACTTAGAAAACAAAGAGATTGAAATTTTTAAAAAGTTTGCTGAAATAAAAATAATTGTCCAAAAGAAGGACTGGAAGAAAAAAATCAAGGGAACATCCCAAAATACAAGCTAAAAGCCAAAAGAAGTAAAACATGAGGTAAAAAATTATGAGGCATGGGAGATACAGGGCCCATTATATCTAATAGAATTTTCAGAGACAGAGAACAAAATAAATTAAATAAAAGCAGAAGTCTTGGGGCTTCTGAGAGATGACACAAATCTTTATATTAAAAAGCTCGGATTGACTGAGACATGATGAACTATAGCTTGGTGAAATCCTAAGACACCATAGAAAACAAAAAGATTCTAAAGAACAGATTACCTTCGAAGGAATGTTAGTCAGAATGGCATCACACTGCCCATCAAGCACATTGGATGCTGAATGATGACAGAGCAGTCTCACAAGTTCTGAGAGGAAATGATTGGGAGATTTAATGTCAAACTACCAACTGTGAGCACACTAGAGATATTTCTAGGGATATATAGGCTTAGTAAGTTTACTTTTTATTTAAAAATTATGCAAGGATGAGTTTTAGCCAAAGAAGAACAGAGTGCGAGAAAGAGAAAATTATGAAATCTAAGAAACAGTGAACCTCTTCCAGGAGGTCAACGGCAAGAAATCTAAGGGAGTCAGTTGTCTAGTAGACTTGAAAAACAGTTGCTCTGAGCTGGAGCTAGAGGTTAGGACCACCTTTGTTTTCAAAATGGAGGGTTTTTTTTTTTTTTTTCTTAACAAAGAGTATGATAAAAGCCAAGTGGTAATCAGCTTCTTCTCCTAGATGCAATGTCTAGGTGATGTCTAAAGCTTCTTAGTCTCAAAGTCCATTATCTCTCAGTGATGGTCATCCCACCTGGCTTATTTATATTTGGTATATATTTAAATAAGTTCTAGATTATTTATATTTTGGTGTTAGTTTCTTCTACTTATAAACAAAATGGTAAATGTAACTCCCACCATTGTACTTGTTATGTAGCAGTACCTGCTTATATTGTAGTTGCAGAACAATTATAGTATTTAAAACACTTAATCTTCTAAGACATGAAGATATTTACTTCTTTTTGAGGTTATTTGCTATAGAAAGCAAAATGTCTTTTGGGTAAATGATTTCAGTAGTTAGAAGTAATATCTGTATATTTATTTATTTATTTTATTTTATTCTTATTTATTTCAAGGCCACAAAAGCAAGAGTCCTTTTTACTATTATAGTACTTAAATTATTATCATATTCAAATGGTTTTGTGATTGATCTATTAAATCCAGAATATTTCTCATTCATGAGAGTGACTAACCCAACCTGAAGTGGCCCATAGTAGAAAAGTGAGTCCGGAGAAGCCCTTGTCTGGTCTATTAAAACATTACTACTAACTCTGAAAACTCAAGGAAATAAGTTTGTGAATCATGGTCTTAAAAACCTTATTTTTTTAAAGGTACTTATCTCTCAAAATATGAAGTATTTTAAAAGAGATCAATTAAATTATCTTAAAATTATTGTGGGTGGAGTCAGATGTGCATAGCACTAAGTATTCTTTTAGTCTGAGATTTGATGAATTCTAAATTTGATTGTTATCTAGGCTTTTTTATTAGTAGCGTAGAAGAGAATAAGAGTTGGTGGTTTTAAAGGCTCATGATTATAGCTGATTTTTTTTTTTTTTAGAAGGCAGGATTTATTGAGGACAGAAAAGCTCCCACAGCGGGAGTGGACCCGAAGGGGTTGCCCCAGCTGAAATTTTTATCTTGACTTAAATAGGAAGAATTTCAAAGGGAAATGAAATGTAAATACTGCTCTATTGGATCCTTCATACTTGTGAGAAATTACAAGAAAGAATTCTTGATGGAGAACCACTGTTTCTTTTTTACAGTAATAAAGAGAAAAAGGGCACTTTCAGAGTTTAAACTGGTATTTGGTAAACTTGTAAAAATGCAAGAGTTTTATTGAGGCTTAACTTATACCACACACTTTGCTCATTTTTAAGTGTCCAATTCTATAATTATTAGTAAATTTATAGTTGTGCAATTATAATTGCAATTTAACTTTAGAACATTTCTATCATCTCAGAAAACAAATATAAAAACCTTCTGTCCATTGGCAGTTACTCCCTATTCCTGCCCCAGGCCTCAGGCAACCATTAATCTACTTTCTGTCTTTATAGATTTGCTTTTCCTGGACATTTCATATAAATAAAATTGTACAATCTATGGTCTTCTGCATCTGACTTCTTTCCTTAGCACAGTGTTTTTGAGCTTCATCCATGTTGTATCAGTACTTCGTTTTTGTTCTCAAAGCAGAAGAGACAATAACGGATTTTCATTTTAAAGATATGCCTAAGTTAGAGTCTGACTAATGAAGAGAAGGCCACTGTGTCATTAATATGAGCCTTTACCTAAAATATACAAATCATCTGAATGTTCAAAATATAGTTTTGATCACTGCTTTGTCTTTTTCAGATTATTTATCTCATTTTTTTCCAGTTAATTTTATGTGTAGACATAATATTATTAATCTCTGAAAAAAGTCATAGTTATTTTGCTGTTAAATTTGAGACATTTTCCTGTCTTGTAATTTGAGCATGCTTATCAATTTACCATTAATTAATTTTATTTCTTCTAGTACTTGTCTTATAATGAAAAATGTTCAGAGTTTAAATATATATATATATATATATTTTTACTTCCTCACCATTTTACCAGAATGATGTGCTGAGGTGAGGTAAGGCAGAAAGAAAGTGGCACCAAAGTAAGACACTATAGAAAACTAGAATAAGAAAAAAATAGCAACT
Organism: Carlito syrichta; assembly: GCF_000164805.1. Classification (NCBI taxonomy): domain Eukaryota; kingdom Metazoa; phylum Chordata; class Mammalia; order Primates; family Tarsiidae; genus Carlito; species Carlito syrichta. The sequence goes on from NW_007012875.1 coordinate 206,740, forward strand.
TTTTTCTACTCTAGCCTTACAGTTCCTTTTGCTTACTGCCTTGTTTTTCTTAAAATGTCCAAGTTGCTTTTAAGTAGAAAAGTAATCAGCTTAAAATCTTAGAAAATGAGAAATGTCATAAGTAGAGATTACTGGCTTCTGTTGTGAAAATATATTTCTCTTTTTCAGTTATATGTTCACATTTCTTCATATTGGCTTAGTGTTCTTCAACCCTTAGTTAACCTGGTAGTTATTTGTAATCTGTTTTATTTTTCTATTTATTTGGAGGCATTTATGACTCTGGCGATTGTCTTTCCTCACTTCAAGGAAAATGTTCATAAAGGTTTTGACTGATCCCCACTTCAGTGTTTTCTTTATCCCAAAATAACCATATTGCTCATTTTCCCCATAACTGCTGGAAAGACATTTTAGCATTTGGTACAAAACTGTCTAGATTCTATGACTTTGGGCACCCAATGTTATAATTGCCGAACCTATTGTTTCGATAATCAACGGAATAAGAAACCTATTACACTAAAAGTAAGTTATTATATAAAAATAATTTTAGACAGGGTCAGTTTGAATATCTACTACCTAATTTCTAGTTGCCTAATCATGGAAAAACATCTCTGAGCTAAATTCTTTACCTCCATGGTAGGGTTAATACCATTCCCCCTACAGTATTGAGAGGAATAACCAAAATAATGTACTTAAAAAGTGTACATGTAACTTTTGGGTATAGTAACTGTTCAACAAATATTTATTTGATTAATTTTTGGAAGAATACATTATTCTTTTTCCTGTTTTTTTGTCTTTCTTCTCAACGTCTTATTTTTATTGCTTTCAAATTTATGATACACTATTAAACTTGGAGCCGTATTTCAATTTCACTGTAATTATTGACTAAAGCAGTGGTGATTGTCAGAATCTATGTCCATTATTAACCAGACAGATGGAATAGAAGAGTTATTCTTTTCCATTGATCTGCATTTGAAAGTAAATAAAAATCTTGTGGAAGCTTTGATCAATATTCACTTCTAGAACTTGTACCACAGGACAAATTTAGTGTCCCTTTTGACCCACCTAATTTAATAGTCAATGCTCCTGGAGGAAGTGGTGTAGACCTAAAATTGTTTTTGTCTACCTTACTTATTTTTTAGAGGTCTGTCTTTTCATTTGGCTTCATCATACCAATCACTTCCCAGATAAGTTCCTCAGTATGTTTGCATATGAGTAGTGTTGTCTGTTGTCTGCGTTCACTAGTCTGTTCAATGTAGTGTATCACTGTGTTAAATGACCGGTTAACAGTTGCTCTGACCATGAAAGTTATTTTACAAATTCAGCTCTTAGGAACTTCCATGTCAATGATTGTTTTTCTACGAAGTTTTTCTCTCTGGATTAATTTTCTTCCCATAGTACTTTGGTGCTCAAAGTTTTCTGTAGGTTCAGTTAAAGATGTGCTGATAGAATAGGAAGGAAATACACAAACCAAAGAAATATCTAGAGTAGCAGCTCCAGATGGGCTAAGAAATCAGAAACAGGCAGCATCCTTTCTTCCCATTCTTTTTTTTTTTTTATTTTCATATAACCCCTGAAGGGAAGAAGAGAATGAAATGAGGAATGCAGAGGAGGTATCATAGATCTACGCAATATAGTCTTTGGTCCATAAAGCTCATCAGGGGCTCACATTTTGACAAACAATTATAAATTCAGAAAAAGTTCCCTTCCTTGTTGTTAAATTTAAGAAGAATCTGATATTTGTAATATATTTTACCTTTGTATAATACTTAGGATTTTCAAAATGTTTTCCCTTTCATTTTCTTATTTGAATCACAGTAGGATCAAATAAGTTGCCATATTTCCAACATTTTATATGCAAGGAGACTGAGACTCAGCAATGCAGTGTGACCAATGCATATAGGTCTGCCAGAATATCTCTGTAACTGGCAAATAACCAACTCGGGAAGTAGACAAGTTCTTTTCAGTGCTCTAGTTGTCATTTCTTTACTTGTTCACTCTTTAATAATTGCCTCTCCTCTTTCAGGCCATGGTGCCTCAAGTCCCAACTAAAAATTTAGTTCTGATAAATTTAGTTCTGTTTTAGTGTGGGATCATAAAATATGAGCAATTTGGGGGGAATATTTGCCATTTAAAAATGTTCTACAGAATGAGTTCCCAGATGTAGAATTTCAGAGATTGAGATTGAGGTTTTTTTTTCCTGAAGGTAAGAAAGCAGGATTTATTGTGAGGACAGAAAAGTTCCCAGAGCGGGAGGGGACCCAAGGGGGTTGCCTTTTTTTATTTTAATTTTTTATTTTAAAGATGTGGGGTACAATTCAGGGTTAGGCACACAAATGTTCATTTTGCAGGTACCCTTGTTGATGAGGAGTGCCCCCCTGCCTCTGGCAATTTCCCACTACTGCCAATTCCTTTCTTATAGTATTATGATAATTGTTCAAGGTTCACTTATGAGTGAAAACATGTGGTACTCAATTCTCTGTTTCTGTGATAGATCACTCAGTTTTATAGACTCTAAGTTCATCCAAGTTGCTGCAAAGTTCATAATTTTGCCCTTCTTTATGGCTGTATAATATTCTGTCGTGTATATGTACCACATTTTTTAATCCAGTCCTCTTTCCATGGACAGTTTGGGTTGGTTCCAAATTTTTGCTATTGTGACTAATGTCCCCCTACTGGGAATATACCCGGAGGACCTCAAATCACTCTGTGAAAAAGATACCTGCACACTCGTGTTTATTGAGGTTGAGGTTTTAAAATCAGAGACAGTTTTCAATACCAAGGATTTCTCAGAGCACTTCAAATCTCATGACTGAAGTGAGTGCCACTCTGTTTGAGCAGGTCCCAGCTGGAATGTTATATGTTTCTAAGGATCTGAATGATTCAGCTAAATGTTTGAGGCCACTAGTCTCACGCTGAGAAACATTTACAATGACTGCAGGATATCTTAAGATATGTTATCTATATATGAGTTTTAATTCACTGTAATCAGAAGTGTCTGGACGCTAATGGCAACCACTTTGAGTACCTCTTGTAATTGCAGAAGTCAAACGTGACTTGTGTACATCTTTTGTTATCAGTATATATTGAGCATTACAATCTTTTTTTTTGAGTTGGAGTTTCACTCCGTCGCCCAGACTGGAGTGCAGTGGCCACTCCCGGGCCACCGAGCCACGACCCACTGGGCTCCGGCGATCCTTCCGCCTCAGCCTTCCGAGTAGCCGGAAATACAGGCGTGCACTACCACGCCTGGCTGATTTTTAAAAAATTTATTGTAGAGATGAGGGCTTGCCAAGTTGGCCAGGCGGGTCTCGAACCCGCGGGCTCAGGCAAATCCACTCACCTCAGCCTCCCAAAGGCGCGGCATTACAGGCTGAGCCACCGAGCTCGACTGAGCATTCCAGTCTTAATACAGTTTGTCCTTACAATGCATATACATTTTTTGGCATCCTCTATATATCACAACCCTTACAATATACATTATTAAAACACACAATAATAGAAATACAACAATGGAAGTACGACAGAGACTCTCCTCTACTGCAGGCATATTTCTTGGTTACTTGGTATATGCTCCATGTAATTTAATGTAGTTTTTATGTTGCAATGAGTGATTGATGCCATTGAAATGGGGATGCCTTGAGTTTGGGTTCATATTCTTTATCTTCACGGAACAGTGTTTTATACCCTTAGTTCTGTGTGACAGTGTTAGATTACAGTCAAGTCTCATATTAGAAGTTTTCAAATAATTCTTGAAGCTTTTCTGATGAATTGGTAATAAAAATATTTTAGACAGTAAGGCTGGTTTTTTATTTTGAAAACTTTGGTGATCTTATTTTTCTCCTACTGTGAGATTTCCCACTTTAGCATAAGGGTGGGTCATAGGAAACATAAGAGTTGGTCATAGGGACACATAGTGGAAGTCTAGAGGAAGAACTCCTAATATGCTACCAATATATTTCTCTCCAGGACAAATGTGCACAAGAAATTTTAGAGCAGCAAAGAAGTGGCCTGGTACAATGATGCAGTAGTGTGTGACTGGCAGAATTTCCCACATAATACCAAATGGCAGCTGACTATAATAGATAGGGTAGGACAGCCACAATGGCAGGCCCCACAGACACATCAAAATCCACTTCATGCAGCCTGCTGTCGTCAGGGTCTGTTGGCCAAGTATATCTCCATGGGACTCGAGAGGCTCTGAGGAGTCATTGCAGATGTTACATATGGTCATTTACTGTCCAGATGAACACAACTAAATAGTTTTCTCTGTGCTTTTTTTTTTTTTTTTGTGGAATGAAATTCCTAACCCTTGCAAGTGTCAGCTCTAAGGCGCTAGTGGGAAGAACCATATTTTTCTATAAAAAGATGTTTTATATCTTTAAGAACTTAGACAAATTTTTGATTGTGAATTTTTATAACTTCAGGTATCAAACATTATTTCAACCTGAAAATATTCAAGACCAAGAATTACCTAGCTATAATGGAGCTTCAGTATGATTTCTGTGCAAGATTGAATTTTTATAAAAAAATCGATATTACTGGCACTACCACAGTGAATTAGCTGTAAACATAGGCTTGGAAGAGTGAGCTTATTGAATGAAATTATTTTGGTGTTTATTTAATTAGATGATAATATCTGACAATTGTAATAGATTTAGGTTTAATATTATTTACTTTTTTATCACAATAATTAGCCAAGATACTGCTTCTTCCCTCTCACCCCTCATGGGAACTTCTAGTTTGTGATAATAAGAATATATCAGGACTGAGGAGAAGGAATATTGTTATTCCCAACACATGCAATCCCTAAACAGGTGGGAGGTAGAAAAGTAAGTATCTTGGGGATGAAACAAGCTGATTTTTATCACTAGTGCCTGAAACGTAAAAGATGCTCAATAGCAGTTCCTTCTGCTATTTCAGCACTTGTATCCCCCTGTAAAATGGATCTCAAGTCAATTATTGGAATCTTGGAGAAGTATTTTATTTGTATTCCTGGGCTAGTCCTTCTAATTACTGCAAGGCTTCTAATTTTTTTTCCCTTTTTCTTTTTTGATTTGACCTCTTTCCTCTGATCTGTTCTCTAGCATTTGGGTAACCATAGTCATTGGGTTTCTTTCACGGATATTGTGAAGTCCTTCAGGGGCCAAAATCATGTTTGTGTTCTCCAGTGTCCTCAGAATTTCAGAATCCGTTCTGTTAATAAGCAGAAAGAAAGCATGCTCTTGCTTTTAGCTTTATACTTTCCCACATGGATCCCAAATAAGGATTGCTTGTACCTCTGTGCTGCTTCAACTACTGCGGCGTTGTTTCTGAGAGAAACTTTTTTTTCTGACCATTTCGTTCCTTTGGGCTACCTGCCCCCAAGAGGTGTACCATTTCTTCATCCCAACAGATCTCCTGGGGCGAGGGGGATTCTTGTCTTGTATAGGTCTATAACTCTTGCTCATGCACTCAAGTGACCTTCAACACCAACTTCTGTCTTCTTTGCTTCTCTTCCCTCCATAAGTCAGTGTAAATTGAACTTTAAAAAATAAGAAGCCCTATTGTGTGAGGTCAGCATCTCATTGTCAAGGCCAAAGTTATCTCAATCAGGTGGGGGCAGGTGCTCATTTAATTTCAAGAATTCTTGGGTATGTACTAGGAGAGCAGGTAAAGATCACTACTAAGCAGAAAGGCAGATGGATCAGGGTTAGACCTGGAGCAAAGTTATTCGTGGGTGAGTTAGGGCTGGGGTTGGGCAGGCATGGGATTGGTAGAATTGGAAAGATCCAGCACATAAATAGGAGAAATAAAGTATGAACTTACTTTCTTGGGCAGTGATGGTAGGCAGATCTTTTTCATAAGACACTAGAAGAAATACAAATTGGACCTTACAAAGAGTGAGGTAAAAAAAATTAGAAATTGTAGAAAATTATATTAGCATACTATACTATATTAAATGGTTTCCTCTTATGTACTATAAATACAAAGCCAAATAAATGAAAAACTTCAAATATAGATCATTTTACTTGAAACATGCCATATTTTGGCTATCAAGAGAAAGTATTAGTCATGGGAATTAACAAATTTGGTCATATTTAACTCACAGTTAAGATATTTTCAGCTCTCATAAAGAGTTCAAGGCAAAAATTTCAGGCTAAATGGGACAGGTATAAAATGAAGATAAATTAAGGTTATTTTCTTATTATTTTCCAAAGACTGTTTTCTTATCCAAGAGAGCATTTTCATCTTGCTTATGCTGAAATGTTTAAGAAAACAAAGTAGTTTGGCAAAGGTCAACATGTCAGGAGGCGTTTCCTTTTGAACTAAGCCTTCCTAGTGAGCTCAGGTACTATACTCTTTAAGTCCAGGGCTCTAGACCTTCTCAGGGTTTTTTTTTTTCCTTTCTTTACAGGCTTGTACACACACTTTAGTTGATTGCTTTTATTTTTCTGGACCTGTTCTCCCACCCAAAAAGAGGGAATAGGATTAAGCCAGTGATCTTCAACTTTGGCTGTGTTTTGGGATCTTCTATGAACTAAAAGCATTCTGTTTCCCAAATCTCTTTCTGGGAGCTTCTAGTTGAGAGTTCTGTGGAGGGGTCTTAGAGTTTGTATTTTACCAGGTGATTCTAATGTGTTGCAAAGGTCTAGAACCCCTTGACTAAACAATCTCTTATCTCTTTAGCAGATAGAAGTGAATTTTGTCTGGGAAGAATAAATTAGGACCACTTGTGAAGACCTCTCTGAATTTTTTTTTTGGCAAGAATTCACCAGCCAGTGGGAACAAGTTTGCTTTTCTGACTTGATAACTATTATCAATTTAAAACCTGTCACTTAGCCCAACTCAATGACCAGGTCAACATTACCATTTCATGACATGACACTCCTGGCACATAGTCTTTGATTTATGCTTGTTTGTATGAATAAAACAAGTGCCCTTTGCTTACAAATAAAGGAGGAGTTTTCTATTAATGTAAATTGGTTTGGGGTTGTAAAGGAGGGCTTCCATTACTAATGTCAAGATAAAATTTCTCAGCTTTTTTTCAGTATCTTCTTGGTATTACTGATTAGAGATAGAGTTCTGGTTAGGGTTTAGGATCTAGGCCAAGAGAATATGTGTCTTCCTTCATCTTCCTTTCCAGCGCCAATTTGTAAGAAAAAAAGAAAAAAAAAAAAAACCGAAACCACTTGCATTGGGTAAATGTGTTCAGTTGGTGGCAGCAAAGTTCTGTTATACAAATTTTTGCAAGGCACTGCTCTTAGATATTTTGAAGGGAGTCTGAGGGAACAAAGCCGCATATATAATAACATCCATGTTTTCCGTTAACCTGCAGAGCTATGAATCTATTGCAGGCACTTATAAAAAAGAAAAATGTGTAAAAGGAAGATTTCTTGCTGTCTCTGTCTAAATGCAATCCCCTAAATATGCTCTTTATTTTCAAATCTAGGTGTGGTCTATGTATCCGCTTCAGATGAAGGATTTAGACAGATCATGATCCAAAAAGGTGGGCATCTGAAGATTTACTGTTGGTTGTCACGTAAATTTATTAAAATGGAATTTTGATCTTGAAATACATCCAGAGAAGATTAATGATTTAGCATCTGGGGAAATCAAGTATTTGATGCAATAAATGGATAAAGAAGGTTTTGCAGTTGCACATAGGCAAAAATAAAAATACAGTCTTTAAAAGGCTATTTTAGGATTTTAGTTTAATGGGAACAGTAATAAGTGCCAAAGAACATTAGGTGGTGTCTGATTAATATATAGTCTAGAAGGGGTTGTGAGCAATAAACAGCTGAAAATAAACAAACAAAAATGAAATGATAATTGGAAAGTTAATATTGTAGATAGATACATTTTATGACCTGCACCCACAGTTTTATGCCTATACTCTGGTGATGAATTAATTATTGAGTTTGTCAAATTCAGGAGCAAATGGATAATTGAACCTTAAACTGACTCACTGATTGCCTTGAAGTTGTACTACTAACTTTATCTAAGTGATTATCATCCAAAGTGGTTCATGCTCCATTATTGTGAGGTGTAAGGGGTGGAGGAGAAGAGATATGTAAATAGAGACTCAGGGAGAAGCTCTGGCAAAACTGCTTATATATCATTATAATGCTGACTGCCAAATGAGAGTACCATCTAGAAAAATGATTAAAATGTGAAAACATTCAAGGTGAGCAATTTGAGTAGTGAATATAAATGATCCCATATAGTGCTTTTATTATAATGCAGAGCATTAGAACACCAGATGATGAATAATATCTCTAAATTTTAAGTTCAGATTAAAATCCTTTTAAATATCTTTTTTATACTGTTTTTATTACATAGAGGTGTTTTGGAAATATTTTTGCATTTTGCTATTAAAACTTTTACTTTGCTTGCAAATTATCTTATATTAAAGTTTATTAGAAGCTTACAAATATTAGATGGTTATTGCTTAACTTCAAAATACTTGAGTGTTAAAACAGTAACTTATAAGTTATCCAGCATGAGTTTAAGTCAAATAGACACCATCAAAGTTGAACATTTTAGGTTAAAATTTCAAAGTAGTTTGGAATATAGCCATGTAAATCCCATTTAAAGTAATGGGATTTTCCTAACGTGAAGTATCATTTCATGTGCACAATTTTGAAAATATGTCCTAAAACGACTCTTTCTGTTTGTCACTATAATGTCAGTCAAATCAAAGTTTGTTTCTTTTTTATCTTTCAAGTCTGAAAATATAGCAAGGCAACAGAATATTGTGAACATAAACTTTTCACTCATGGGGAATCTATGACTGGCTATTAAAAAAATTGCAAGAAATTTTGTAAATGAGATGTTTCTTTTTATTATAGCTAATTCTAAAAAGAACAAAATGCATATAATTTTCTATTTAAACGCTGAAATGGATTATTTTATACACTTGAAATTAACATTGTTGTTACCTAGTTTCAAATGAGCTTTCAGAAATGGACTCTCTCCAATATGAACTTAAACCAAATAGATGCCATTAACAGTGAACCTCTTGGGTTAAAATTTCAAAGTAGTTTGGAATGTAGAATTACCATAGGAAATTCTGTTTTAGGTGACCCTGATATCTGTATTTAAAACAAATCATAAGTGATTCTGATGGGAGCCAGGATCAAAAACCATTGGTCCATTGATTTTAGAGAAGATGCCATGGTCAGAGCCCATGACCCACTATCTTGTTTGATTTGTATTTTTCTGTTAAGAATCCTTTCGGTGAGTTACTATTATATAATTAAGAAGTGGTAACATCTGGAAGTGAAGTTTGCAGATAGGAAGAACATTTTCTACATTGTTTCTTCTTTATAGTCTCTCTCTTTCTGCCCTCCCCTAACCTACTTCCATAGCGTGGGGTGTCTAACTTATCTGTTTTACCTTGCCTCTTTTCATCTGTACATTTATAAGCAAACATATAACAGTGGCTCTATGTGGCTCAAGAGAGTCCATTATAAAAGTTTCAGATATTTTGTGAACCAGCTGTTAAATGCAAACATTATTTAAAATTAAAATATATAAACTTACAATTGGTATATATTAAAACGAAAGTACTTAATCCTCAAAAATTATTACTTCTTAATTCCTTTATTACTTTAAACTATTATCTCTACTTTTGAAGTTATACACATCAATTGTCTGGCGAATGGGACATTACTTTGCATCTCTTCCGAACTTGGCCTTTAGAGACTTCATGTTCGTAGTTTGAAATCGTCCAGGTGGGAGTCTTTATACTACTGCAATCAGCAAACACTGCAAACCAGGGTTTGATTTAATGTCTTGTTGATTGCCTAAAATTTAGAAGGGATGGAGAAATGTTAAATGCTGAACAAACTTAAAGTGTGTTTTGTCTGTGGCTATTATACTGTGAATAGTATAAAAAACATGAAGAAATTACCTGTCAGTATTTACAAGCTATTATCCAATTTTGCAAAGTACTCACTTTATTGGTGAATGAATGAAGTTCCAGTATATGCCATCTTCATTTCACTTTCATCTTACACCTTAAAGTAAACAAAACTATCAACCAACATTTGTGTCACAATTGCACTCATTTCTTTTTTTTTTTTTTGAGTTGGAGTCTCACTCTTGTCGCCCAGGCTGGAGTGCAGTGGCACACTCACGGCCACCACATCCTTGACCTGCTGGACTTAGGCGATCCTTCCATGTCAGCCTTCCAAGTAGCTGGAACTACAGGTGCGTACTACCATGCCTGATTAATTTTTTTGATTTATGTAGAGATGAGGTCTCACCAAGTTGCCCAGGCTGGTCTTGGACTCCTGGGCCCAGGCAATCCTCTTGCCTTGGCCTCCCAAAGTGCTGGCAATATAGGCTGAGCCACTGCACCCAGCCTCTGCACTCATTTCTTAATAATGTGAATGACTTTTTTCGCTGAGTTGGATAGTAATCAAGCATGTACTCATAGTCTGATTTTATGACACTATTATTGGCAGTAGAATTATCAAAACTGAAGTGAATTTTCAAGAAATAGCAGGTCATACTGAAGTTGTAGGTATATGGAATTTATAATAAAGAATATTGTATATTTTATTATTATTGGTGAATTTTATATTACATATTTTTTATATCAGCAAAATTTATGAGCACGTGTGTTCATGTATATGTGTAGATGTGTAGGTATGTGTAGATAGATATATGCATTCAACTTTTTTTTGTTTTTTTGAGTTGGAGTCTCACTCTGTTACCCCGGCTGGAGTGCAGTGGAATGCTCACAGTCACTGCAGTCTTGACCAGCTAGGCTCAGGCGATCCTTCTGCCTCAGTCTTTCAAGTAGCTGGAACTAGAGGCATGCGCCCAGCTAATTTTTTGATTTGTTGTAGAGATGAGGTCTCACCAAGTTGCCAGGGTTGATCTCAAACCTGAGGGCTCAGGCAATACTTTCACCTCAGCCTCCCAAAGTGCTGGGATTATAGGCGTGAGCCACTTCGCCCGACCTATGTATACAACTTTACCTGAAGATGTGGTTGTTAAACATTTACTAGTTCATCACTTCATATAGTTTTTAAAGTAGAGTTGAAAGAGATTTAGTCTAAACTTTCTATAGTCACATACTGGCTAGATGGAAACTTAAAACAGCTCAACTTGGTTACACTTATGCAAAATTATAATGGAAGCTGCTAATGTGTAATTTCCCTTTCAAAATTTGTATTTCCATTACACATTCATTAAACTGTACTTTCAAGGTTTATTAGTTTGGTTTCTATTGTTTTTTAAACTTCTAGGTAGAGATTCCCAAACGGGAATGTGTTTATTGGGAATATCGGTCAAAATACAGTTTTCTGAGAACATCTCCCCCACATCCAAGCCTGTTAAATCACAAGCTCACAATCCCAGGTAGTGGGGTCCAAATAATCCGCCTTTTTAATATTTCCCACATGATGATTTGGGGACCATCACTTGAATTGAGTTAAATATAAATAGCCTTGTAGGAGCAGTAATGTAATTGAGCAACTGTCCTAGTTACAGGATTAACAGAGAGCAGAGACCAAGACCATGTGGACACAACCGCTTTTCCCCACCTTTCCCAGGCTTTGAAAACTGAGTGGAATAATGAATCCTGGTAAGAGGCATACAAAGCACAGTCACACTAACTGTAAATGGAAATTCTGTAGACAATTACATTTAAGTGTTTGGAAAAATTTAGAAAAGAGGCTTTTCTATACCCTTGGTTCATTTCTCGGACAGGAAGTACACTGTGTCTTCAAGTACAGTATTATGAAAATCAGGAATTGTTCATGTGTTTTGTGTGGGTCAGCTCTATGGCTTCCCAGCATGCATGCCCATCTGTCCCGCCAAAAAACCTTTACTTTTTTATACGTTTGTTTTTACAAAACTATTGGCAAAAAAATATAATGACCGTGGTTCTATATATCTGGCTGGTCATTTTGGGACCTTATTGCTCTTTTCTGAGGCAAGTACAGTGTCCTCTAAAGCTGTGGTTCCCAACCTCTTTGGCATCAGGGACCAGTTTCTTGGAAGACAATTTTTCCACAGACAGATCATCAGGCATTAGATTCTTAGGAGGAACATGCAACCTAGATTCCTCACATGTGTAGTTCACAATATTTATATTACCAACTTTTATGAGGGAAGACCCTATAAAAACCTAGAATTTATTTATAAAAAATTGTGCACCGGGCTCGGTGGCTCAGCCTGTAATCCCGCGCCTTTGGGAGGCTGAGGTGAGTGGATTGTCTGAGCCCGCGAGTTCGAGACCCGCCTGGGCGGCGAGGCCTCATCTCTACAATAAATCAAAAAATCAGCCGGGCGTGGTAGCGCATGCCTGTAATTCCGGCTACTTGGAAGGCTGAGGCGGAAGGATCGCTGGAGCCCAGCGGGTCGAGGCTGCGGTGGCCAGGAGCGGCCACTGCACTCCAGTCTGGGCAATAGAGTGAGACTCCAACTCAAAAAAAAAAAAAAAAAATTGTGCATTTATTCTTACATATTTAAACTTCAGTCACCTTCAAAGTACTCTCCATTTGATGCAATACACTTATTGAGTTGCTTATTTTACTACTAAGTTTTTGAACTCATCAGTTTGAAGTCTTTGAGTGTTTCTGCCATTTTTTGTTTCGCCTTTTGCACATTGGCAAAACGTTTCCCATTGAGGACTTTTTTCATCTGGGAAAACAAAAAAATGTCACTCTGGGTGAGATTGGGTAAATATGGAGGGTGGGGCATGGGAGTTATGCCAGTTTTGGTCAAAAACTGCTAAACACTCAGAGCAGTGTGAGCAGGTGTGCTGGCATGGTGGAAGAACCAGTCCCCTGTTTGCAACAACTTGGGTCGTCTCTCTTGCGAATCATGAGACAACCTTATCAAAACTTCCAGATTAAAAACTTTGGTTGACCATTTGATCTGGAGGAACAAATTCCAAGAGTACTACAAGGAACCTGGCCCACAAAAGATAATTCTGGGTTTTTTTTGAGTCTCCCCTTGTACTTTTTAGATATGGCTTAGAGTTGTACCTACCAATCTACTAAGTAATGGATACATGATGTAAACATAGATTTCTTATTTCTTGATTGTCTGGGCAAGTGTAATTAATTAAATTATTTTAAGGATAGAAACAGAAAAAATTGTATTATGAGGATATCTTCTTTCTTACCTACCACTCAAGGAAAAATGGGATGTATTTGCTGATACATACATTTTACTTTTAAAGTTTTATCTATGTATTGGATATAACCATTATTTTGACTAAATTGTTTTACCACTTTTATGTTTTTATCTGCAATAATTTTTTAAAAATTTAATTTCATAGACTCTAAAAGAGCAGGAACAATTGTTCAAGGTATTTTATGTGCAGGGTGGCCATAGTGTTTAGAAATACAGATAATATTAATTTAATGTGTATTATAATATGATGCCAATAAACTATTCTATTTGGTGTTTCCAAACTCAGTGATCACCCTTTATAACCTGGAATAAGTCACATGTAGGGGCTAGATATGGCTAAAAGCAAAGGGAGGGTGATGCCTTCCAACTCAAGGTAACCATTGTTCAGCTGAGGGAGGTAGTATCCTTATATAAAAATTTTGGAGTCACATTATCTATAGATTTAATTTAGGCAAACTTAACTTGAGGGTTAGGAAGAGAAAGCGAGAGGAGAGAGAGAAATAATAGAGGTGATTTCACCGTTCTATGTAGTGTGTCTGTGATCCAAATAAGTGAGAAGCGGGAGGTATAAGCCACTGTCCTTCCTTAGATACTCTCCATTCTTCCATGCCTCTCATGGTTTAAGATTCTGCTGTAACACTGTGATTCAAACATTCAATGATAATTGTTTATTAACACGAAGTAGACAGAAGACACAAGTCAACTCTTTCACTGGGTGCTACTCCACCCCGCTCCCCAAAAGCAATCTAATCCACCTCTGAAAGGAAAACAGATTGATTTATTGAGAGATGGTATATTAGTTTTCTATGTGGGTCTTCTAGGAGACTTTCAAGCATAATCTTGACAACATTTGACTTTTTGTGTCATTAATTATAAAAACCCAAAGCCTAAGAGGCAAGTCTACTGTAGCTATTTTCCTTTCTACTACATAGGTATGGAGAACAGAGAGATGAATTAACCTGTTGACCTAGATACTGGTGGTAATGTATTTGGCTAGAGTGTGCATAAACTCAGATTTGTTCAGGCTATGTATAAACAGAAATATTGAGTGTAGAATGTTTTATTCAAGTGTTTAATAAAGTTTATTTATATCCTTACCTAAAATTTTCTAAAAGTTTTAGTGTCCTATCTTTATTTCTTAGTGTTTATGCTCTTTAGCTCACCTACAACTTTTTAAACTTATGAGCTCATTTTTTATTACCTTGAGTTCATCTTCTTTGTTATAAGTTGCGCAGGCTTATGGTACAAGATTTAAAATGGGATGGATTCATGGGACAGAAAAAAGACCAGGGTGGGGAAATGAAAAGAAATGAATGAGAAGAGATCATGTGTATGTATTACATTGTAGTTGCAATGAGTTGCCATAATTTAAGTGACCATATGATTAGCATAGTTCACTCTCATTGACATATACTCAGTGTGATCATCAAAAGGAGTCACACAAAGTCATGGAAGGATTTTATGTAGGAGAGTAACATAGTTTGATTTACATTTTAAAACGTTCAATCCAACTGTGTGAACAACAGATTGAAGAAGAAAAATATGGAAGTGGGGAACCAGTTAGGCCACTGACGTTGTCCAGGCTGGAGATGATACAGCATAGATCAGAGTAGTTGTAGCAAAGATGGAGAAAAGCAGACTGACTGGAGTGCTCTTTTGAGGTAGTGCCAGTTCCATAATATCAAAATAATGTCTTTTATTTTATTTAAAATTATTTTTGATTACAAAAGTTTTAATTACAAAAATATACATTTTGTGTATTATTATAAAATCTACCTCTCAAAATTGTTATCAGGATTAGTTGAAGTGGTATGTTTGCACTCTTACAAAAAAATGAGTGAGTTTTCAAATTAAATATTGGAGAAGTAGTGTGGTAGTGAAAAGAGCATATGTTTCAAAAGTCAGAAAAAACCAGGTTTCTAATCCTTGTTTTACACTTGCTATTGATTTCTGTTCCAAATTATCTCTACATGTAGCAGCTTAAATAACACATATTTATTTTCTCACACAGTTTCTGAGAGTAAGATATTTAGGATTGGCTTAGCTATGTGGCTTTGCCTTAGAGTCTCTCATGAGGTTGCATTCAAGATATTGATCAGAGATGCAGTCATCTGAAGGCTTGACTGGAGCTTCCAAGCTGGCTCACTCACATGGCTGTTGGCTAGGGCCTCAATGGCTTGCCACTAGAAGCTTTCCATAGGGCTGTATTTTGCACTGAATGTTTATGTCCTCCAAAATTCATATGTTGAACCCCCAACCCTCAGTGTGACTGTATTTGGAGATGGGGCCTGTGAAGAGGTTAAAAAGGTTAATTGAAGTCATGGGAGTGGGGTCTTAATCAAACAGGGCTGGTGCTCTCATAAGAAGAGGAAGAGACACCAGATCTCTCTGCTATGTGAGAACACAGTAAGAAGGAGGCTGTCTACAAACCAGAAGAGCTCTCACCAGGAACTGAATCAGCCAGCACCTTGATCTTGGAGTTCCCAGAACTCAGAATTGTGAGAAATCGATTTCTGTTGTTTAAGTCACCCAGTCTATGGTATTGTGTTATGACAACCCAAGATAACTAATACAGGCTGTTGGAGTATTCTCATGACATGGACGCTAGCATTCCCTGGAATGAGACATCTAAAAGAGAGAGCAAGGAGGAAGTTTCAATGTCTTTTATGATCTAGTCTCAGGAGTCACAAACTGACACTTCTGCCATATTCTAAGTCACTAAATTTACCCACGCTCAAGGGGAATAGAATTAGACTCCACTTTTGCCATGGATTTGTGACTATATTTTAAAACCACCTAAAGACCTTTATATAGGCTTCTTTTTTCTTTTATAAAATAGAGTCAATAATAAAATTCAATGA
Source organism: Carlito syrichta (assembly GCF_000164805.1). Taxonomy (NCBI): domain Eukaryota; kingdom Metazoa; phylum Chordata; class Mammalia; order Primates; family Tarsiidae; genus Carlito; species Carlito syrichta. Next base: position 222,735 of record NW_007012875.1, read on the forward strand.
AAGGTAAACTAGGTGAAGTGTGTATTACGATATTACTGGCTGCTCAATAGTTACTTTCCTTCCTTGATGATTTATAGGTAATATGAAAGCTAAAAAATGAAAACTAGGTCTGTGCCATTATTTTGAGTGGCTTCTAAGTATGTCTTTATTCTTCCTAGGTTCATGATAAGAATTTTTGCATCATGTTAACACTCCTTAAAACCTACTTATCTAATTTAATTAGGTTCATGAATTTAAATTGTGACTATATTATTTTTCTCTATGCGATAAAAATATAAATCCTTCTTGGGAATTTTCTGAACATGTATCAGTGATATACTTTCTTAATCTTCTAATATAGAAATTTTAAGGAACCAAAATTTAAATGAAACTAATGCATCTCTAAAGTAAGTGAAGATTGGTACTACCTAAAAATAGAAAAGAAATTCATAATTAACACAGCATTTCCAACTGTAGCCTTATTATTTTAGCATGTTTCTAGCTGTGGGCAACTTTACATATCTTCAGGCATAATCACATATCAGTATGCATGGAGTGATTTTCTTAATGTCCATTAATTCTTGTATAAACTTTTTGCATAAATCTGTACCAATCAGGATGTGATTAGAACCTTATTGTACTGCAAAATCTAACTATATTGAAGCCAGATTCAGGAATAAGCTTTGACTTTTACCAAATTATTTTATTGTTCCTGCATTTTAAAGAAATCTAATCTCTAAACTGTAAGATTTGAATGAGATTGTGATGAATACTTTGTGAAGTGGGAAGATGACCATATCAGGAGACCATTGTACTGATTTTTTTGTAGGTCAGCATTTATTGTTTGAAGAAAATGTTTGAAATATTTTAAATGTTGGAATGACTGTAAGTTTTGAATATCATTTATTTCAATGCTTGACATGATTATTTCATTTTTAGTGAACAGTTAAAAAATCTGGAGTAGAACAACATACATCAGATTGGAAAGAGTTACCCCAGATCTGGGCAAGGTCTCTCTTACCCAGGATCTTTGGAGTAAGGTCAGTGTTAAACATTTAATGCCATTGATATTTGGGTTACGTTAATTAGGAAATGCATAGAAAGTGTAATACATAAATGAATTAAACTCAAGAGAAGGGAGAATTTGCTTTTGATAAATGACAAGCTTAAAGAAGATAATAGAGTTTCACTTGGAAGGATAATATGGGTTTGTCTTAGAAGACAAAGTCGACTGCCTTAGTGACTGAGTGATTGTTAATGTTAGTCTCTATTTGAGCAGGATTTGTGCATATTGATTTCCAAGTCTGATACTGTTGTGTGTAGTTTCCATTTCAAATGATGATTTGGAGACGTTTACTTAAACTATTATGTGATTAAATCAACCGTAGTAATCACTTTGCTATATATGTATATCAAAACATTGTGTCGTACACATTAAATTTATACAATAAGAAGAAAAACAAACAAAACACTACTACCTATATCTTATCTGTCTAGCCCTGGCCCTTCTCCTGAGATCCTAGCTCCTATATAACAACCACCTGGTTATCTCCATTTGGCTATCTCAAAGACCATTCAAATTCAGCATTTCCAAAACAAACTCTTATCTTGACTTCCAAAGTTTTCTTGTCCCCAAATTTTTTTAACTCAGTGAATCTTAAACCATCATCTAGCTTTTCATGGTGGAAACCTGGGTATCAGGCTTAGCTCTTTCCTCTCTGTTACTTTTCCCTCTGCCTTTCCTCTTCCTTACAAAGTAATCACCAGATACTATTTATTTTACCTCTTGAATCTCTCTGTAGTCTGTCTTCTGCAATTATCCTCTGGTCTTATTATTTCTCTTAGTTGGTCATCTGGTTTCTCATATTGACATTCTCCAGTTTTTTTTTAAGTTTTAAATTTTATTTTAAGATGTGGGGTACAATTCAGTATTAGGTATACAAATGGTCATTGTACATCGCAAAGTTTGGGACTCCCTTTGGTCCCCACTTTGCCTGGTTTGACATCAGATACCATCATTGATGTTGTGTTCCCCCCACCACCAACCCAGCAGTATCCAGCTACTGCCAATCCCTTTCTTATAGTATTGTGGTAAATGTTCAGGGTTCATTTATGTGTGAGAACATGTGGTACTTTGTTCTTTGTTTCTGTGATAGATCAATGAATATGACAGACTTTAAATCCATCCAAGTTGCTGCAAAGTCCATATGTTTGTCCTTCTTCGTGGCTGCATAATATTCCATTGTGTATATGTACCACATTTTTTTTTTATCCCATACAGTTTTGATGGGCAGCGCAGTTGGTTCCATGTTTTTGCTATTGTGAATAGTGCTGCAATAAACATGTGTGCGCAGGTATTTTTTGGAAAATAATTTGTGTTCCTCTGGGTATATTCCCAGTAGGGGAATTGCTGAGTCATATGCAAGGTCAATGTCTAGTTCTTTTAGAAATCACCACACTGCTTTCCAAAGAGGTTGCATAGTTTGCATTCCTACCAGCAGTGTAGAAGTGTTGCTATTTCTTTATATCCTCGTCAAAATTGGTTGTTGTTTATATTATTAATGATGACCATTCTTGGTGGGGTTAGGTGGTATCTCGATGTGGTTTTGATTTGCATTTCTCTGATGATTAGAGAGGCTGAGTATTCTTTCATGTGTGTGTTGGCTGCCCATATATCTTCTTTTGAGAAGTGTCTATCCATGACTTTTCCCCACTTTTTAATGGGCTATTTGCTTTTTCCTTTCAGCATGTTTGATTTCCTTGTAGATCCTAGATGTTAAGCTTTTGTCAGATATATAGTTGGCAAATATTTCTTCCCATTCTGTGGGCTGTCTCCGTGATCTCTTGATGGTTACTTTTGCTTTAGGTTTTCAGTTTGATAAGGTCCCACTTGTCTATCTTATCTCTTATGGCATGGACATCTGGGGTTTTGATTAGGAATTGGTTGTCAGTTCCAATTTCCATAAGGGTGTCTCCTGCATTTTCTAAGGTTCTTATAGTTTGAGGTTTTATGTTTAGATCTTTAATCCATTTAGAGTTGATTTTTGTGTATGGTGATAGGTAGGGGTCCTGTCTCAATCTTCTGCATGTGGTCAACCAGTTTTCCCAGCCAGTTTTCCCATTTATGGAATAGGTTCTCCTCTCCCTAGTGGTTTTTGTTGGAGGCTTTGTCAAATATGAGTTGGTTGAGAAATTGAGGTTTTGCTTTTGGAATCTCTATCCTGTTCTATTGGTCCTTATGTCTATTATACCTATACCAGGCTGTTTTGATTATTGTAGCCTTATAGTAAAGTTTGAAGTCTGGAAGTGTGATACCTCCCACTTTGTTTCTTTTGCTGAGAATTGTTTTGGCTATTCATGGTCATTTATGTTTCCATAAGAATTTCTGTATTGTCATTTCCAGGTCTGAGAAGAATGATGTTGGTAATTTAATGGATATTGCATTGAATCTGTAGATTTCCTTTGTTAGGTTAGACCTTTTAACAATGCTGATTCTTCCAATCCATGAGCATGGAATATTTTTCCATTTGTTTGTATCTTCTTGGATTTCTTTGAGCAGTGATTTTTAGTTTTCATTGCAAAGGTCTTTCACTTCTCTGGTTAGGAAGATGCAGAGGTATTTCTTTTTTTCTGTGGCTATTGTAAATGGAATCGCATTTTTTATTTGGTTCTCTGCTTGTTGTTGGTGTATAAGAATGTGTCTGTCTTTTACACATTTATTTTGTACCCCGAGACTTTGTGAAAATCTTTCACTTTATCAGTGAAAGTAGGTTTTTGACAGATTCTCTTGGGTTTTCGAGGTATAGGATCATATCATCAGCAAAGAAGGATAACTTAACTTCCTCTTTTCCTATTTGGATACCCCTGATTTCCTTTTCTTGTCTAATTGCTCTAACTAGAACTTCCAGCACAATGTTGAACAAGAGGGGTTAGAGTAAATAGCCTTGTCTTGTTCTAGTTTTCAGGCTAAACCTTTCCAGTTTCTATCTCTTTAGCAATATGCTGGTTGTGGGTTTATTGTAGATGGTACTTACTATTTTGAGGTATGTTCCTTCTATACCTAGTTGAGCTAGGCATTTGAGGGTTTTTATCAAGAAGCAATGCTGGACTTTATCAAAAGCCTTTTCTGCGTCTAATGATATAATCATGTGGTTCTTATTTTTACATCTGTTGATGTATTTAATTACATTTATAGTCTTGTGGATGTCAAAGCAGCCCTGCATCCTTGGGATGAAGCCTACTTGATCATGATGAATAATTTCTGAGATGTGCTGCTGAATTCAACTTGCTAGAATCTTGTTGAGAATTTTTGTGTCAATGTTCATTAGGGATATTGACCTGTAGTTCTCTCTTTTTGTTGTTGTTGTTATTGGATCTTCACCTGGTTTAGGTATCAGTGTGATATTAGCTACATAAAATGATTTGGGGAAAATTCTGTCTTCTCAATTTTCTAGAATACTTTAAATAGGATTGGCATCAGTTCCTCCCTGTACATTTTATAGAATTCCACCGGAAAGCTGTCTCATTCAGGGCTTTTTTTTCTTTTGTAGGAAGTTTTAAAATGACAGAGTCAATTTCCTGGGTTGCTATTAGTCTATTTAGTGTCTCAATGTCTTCTTGTTTCAACCTGGGGAGGTTGTGTGATGTCAGAAAGCCCTCTATTTCATTTAGGTTATCAAGTTTGTTTCTATACAGGTGTGCATAGTAATTTCTGATAATCTATTATATTTCTTTGAGGTCAGTTGTGATTTGATCTTTTGCATTTCTGATTGTATTTATTTGGGCTTTTTCTCTCTTTTTCTTATTCATTTTGGCTAGGGGTCTATCACTCTTGTTTATTCTTTCAAAAAACCTGTTTTTTGTTTTGTTGATGTTTTTCTATGAAAAAAATCATAGTATTCTGAAGATATCTGTTAAGTTTTTTCATTTTTGTCTTCTAAGTCCCATATTTGGGCTTTTAATTTGGTGATCTGGATTCTTCTGCTAAAATTCGTGTTTTGTGGTCTTGTCTTTCCAGATCCCTTAGGTGATTTGTTAGGCTGTTAACTTGTGATCTTTTCATTTTCTTGATATGTGTTCATAGAAATATAAACTCCCCTCTTAGAATTGTTTTCATGGCATCCCAGAGGTTTTGGTAAGATACTTCTTCATTTTCATTTGTTTCCAGTAATTTTTTAATTTCTATTTTTATTTCTGTGTTGACTCAGTAGTCATTCAGCATCATTCTGTTTAGTGTACATGTCTTGTGGGGTTAGGGGGAATTTTGGTGTTGATATTTATTTTTATTCCACTGTGGTTGAGAAGGTGCATGACATTATTTAAATTTTATGAAACTTGTTTATGCTTGATTTATGGTCAATGATGTGATCAATCTTGGAGTACATTCCATGTGGTGATGAGTAAAATGTATATTCTGTGGTTTTTGGGTGAAGTGTTCTGAAGATATCTGTTAAGTTCATTTGGTCAAGCATCAAGTTGAGGTTCTGGATCTCTTTTATTGATTTTTTGCTTGATGATCTATCTAGGATTTTTAGTGGGGTATTTAAGTCCCCAGCTATAATAGTGTTAGGGTCAATATCTCTTTTTAGTTTACTTAGTAGTTGTTTTATAAATGCTAGGTGTGCTCCTGTGTTGGGTGCATAAATGTTTAGGATGGATATTTCTTGTTGATGGATTGAACCTTTTGTCATTATGCAGTGTCTTTCCATATCTTTTAAAATTTTTGACAGCTTAAAGGTTGCTTTGTCTGAGATTAAGATTGCAACTCCTGCCTTCTTTTGTGATCCATTTGCCTGGAAATGGACTTTCCATCCTCTAGCTTTGAGTCTGTGTGCATCTCCTGTGGTGAGATGAGGTTCCTGGAGGCACCAAATTATTGGATCATGGTTTTTTATCCAGCTTGCCATTCTGTGTCTTTTCAGTGAGGCATTAGTCCATTCACATTCAGGCTGATTATTGAAATGTGATTGTTTATCCCCATCATGAGGTTCTTATAAAGTTTTTTCTTTGTTTTCTTTTAGCTTTTGGCTTGATGTATGTGTCTGTTTTCAAGTTTGTAGTTGCAATGTATTCTCTATTGATTCTGTGTTCTATTGTTCTCTTGGGAAGTACATAGTCTTTTTTTTCTTTCTTCTGTGGTTAATACCTTTTTTAAGCATCTCCTATAGAGATGGTCTGGAAGTTGCATAATCTTTTAGGGATTGACTGTCTGGAAATGATTTTAACACTCTATCACTGATGAAGCTGAGCTTGGCTGGGTAGGAAAGTCTTGGTTGAAATTATTTATCTTTGAGGACTTTGAATATTGGACTCCATTCCCTTTTAGTTTGTAGTGTTTCTGCTATAGGTCCACTGCTATTCTGATTGATTTTCCCTGGTAGGTAGTCTGAATTTTCTCTCTTGCTGCCTTTAGGATTTTTCATTTATACCTACTTTGTGTATGTGAATTACTATGTGTCTAGGAGTTGGTCTTCTCATTTGATGTGTGCGGGGGGTCTCTGTATCTCTTGTGTTTGCATGGCCATGTCTCTGGTGAGATGGAGAAAGTTTTCTTGGATAACTTCCTGGAACACTTGCTCTAAGGTATTCTCCATTTCCCTTTCTTCTTCTGGGATACCAATTGGGCATAGGCTTGGCCTCTTGATATAATTACACATCTCTTGTGGGCTTTCTTCTTTCTTTCTGAGTTTTCTTTCTGTGTTTTTTACAGATTGGGTTAATTCCATGTTTTGGTCTTCAAGTTCTGAGATTCTTTCCTCTGCTTGATTAATTTTGCTTTTCATGCTTGTCATCTTGTTATTTATTTCCTAGATGAAATTTTTTATGCCTAAAATCTCTGTTACAACTTTATTTCAGTGTTGTATCTTGTCTCTCTTGAGTCTTATTTACTCTTTCCATCCACTCCCTAATTCCGGCTGTATTCTGGGGTCAGTTGTTGGTGTTTTCTATTGTTTGGGCTCCAAGGTCTGATTTTTCAGGTGTTTTCTCTTTGTTACACTGGGAATTACCAGTGTTCTTTCATTGATTTTTCCTTGTTTGTGACAGATCTCTTTCTTTTCTCTTTATTTCTGTTATTCAGTGGCAGTGGGAGAGGCTTTTGCTTCTGTTGTTTGCTCAGCCCTCTATTCTTCCCTGCTTCAGGGCACTGAATTTGTTCTATTTTGAAACAGGGCTGTGGTTGGGAAGCTTTGCTGCCTCTTGTAGTTTTGAGAGACAAATAAGGTGGAGGATGGGAAGCTAGGATTCAGAAACTACTTGCAAATCACAGTGTTCACTGATTGTGGTTTGGATTCCCTGAGACCCACTCCCTACCACCACTCTATATGATGCAATGGGTGCATGTGTGTACCTTCTGAGACCAAGGTACAGTAACAGCAATGAGGAGAACAGAGAAAAGTAGGATGAAATAAAATGTAGAGAAATTAAAAAAATAACAAAAGCAGAAACAAAGCAAAGAACAATTACACACACACACACACACACACACACACACACACACCCCAAAACAAACTGGAAAAACAACAAAGCAAAACAAGACAAAACAAAAACAAACAAAAAACTCCAGGAAGACCAAACATACACATGCCCGACACAAAATGAAAGGAGAAGAAACAGAAAAAAAAAAAATGAGAAGAAAAAAAAAGAAATTCAAATTGAATCCTCACACATATACTCACACACATTAAACTAAAAAAAGAGAAAAAAAAGCAAAAAACAAACACAGAAAGATGAATACTCAATCATTCATGTACACACATAAACAGAAAACAAAAAAATGAAAGAAAGAAAAAAAGAGAAAAAAAAAGTGGTGTGAGGGAAGCAGATTGAACCCTCACATACACATTCATGCACAAAGGAAAAATATCAAAAAATTAAAAAGTAAACAAAACAAATAAAACAAAAACTGTGCTCTTGTGGCAGGTTCTGTAATTGTTCCTCTCTGATGCTCACAGGTAGGCCTCTCTGCTGATTCCTGCAGAGATTGGCCTCATTCACAATCTTTCCAGTGTCCTGCCCAGGAAAGGAGGAGGGGGTAGTGGGGGTGGGTGGGGCTTCAGTCCTCCCTTCCCACTCTTATCTGATCAGGGGGATTCCCTCCAGTATGGTCAGGAGGTGCGGGAACGTCTCTTTCTCAGGTACTGGTCAAGGGGCACCCCAGCTAGGCTTATCCTGGAGGAAAGTCTTCCTATTGCAGCTGATGTCCAAGCTCTGCCTGAGTTCATTCCTGTTAGCTGACATTCAGAGGATTGCTGGGGAGGAGGGGGTTGGTTCAGCCCCAGATTCACCACTGATCTCTTTGTAGGACTTCCTTGTCCTTTCCTGGCCACACTCTTTGTTCTGCAGCTGAATCAGGGTAGGGGGTGGTACACATGAGTCTCAACATTAATCCTGTTTCTCTGGAGTTTGCACTTTCAGGATATTCCCTCTGGGCCATGATCAACCCCTGAGTAGTTAATCCACTGGTCACAGAGATCCGGTTTGTTGCTCAGTAGTGAGCAAGCTGGAGCACTTTCCTGACCCATTTTCAAGATGGTGGCAGAGTACCTCCTTCATCTTCTCCACTGGAGTTCTGCCTCTGGGCTCCCTCACTGTGCTCCCTCTACAGCCCTGGCTGCCAGTGTCTTGCCAGGTGCTGTAGTGATGAGGCAGAGCCTGGAGCTGGCAGTATTTCCCAGCAGCTTCTTCCCAGGAAGGGCTTTGCTGATTTTTTTTTCTTTAAGTGGTGCTTGGCTTCTGAACCTGGGAAGTGCTAGGGTCCAAGCAGAGTGGCTGTGGTACTAGCCACTTCACCAGGAAAGTCCTGGCCACTTGCTCCTGAATCCTCACTCAGTTAGCCACTCACACGCCCACATACTTACCAACACATATGCAAAAATTTCCATATACTTACTCACTCACACTGGAACTCACATAGTCCAACTGGCTCCGCAACCATCTTCCTCTCTTCAGCTGACTTTCTCCAATTTTTTTCTCTACTATGATCAGAATGATTTTAAAAAGTACAGATCTGATCATGCTACTCTCTTGCATAAAGTCCTTCAATGGTTCTCCATCTAGCATCTCAGGTTAAAGACTGATCTCAAGCATGGTGTACAAAGTCATTTTAGATTGCATCCTTGAAAGTCCCCTGAACTTTATTTACTTCACCTAATTATATATACCTTGTTCTCTAGATAGATTGTTAAGTTGTGCTTCCATGTCATGACACATGCAGTTTATATACTCTCCAGTCCATGGATTTTCAGCCTTGAAATCTTCCCATCTTTCAAGCTGTGGCTCATACTTCAGCAGAAGACTTTCCAGATCTGCCTTCCTCTGAGTTCTGATTGCACCTGGTGTTTTTTCTACTACAGCATTTATCAAATCATATAAAAATTACTTGTGTATTTGTATGTTTCCTTCATAGACGGGGTTTCCTGAGAAGATAAACCATATCTTATCTTCATATTTTCAGTGCTTAGCAAGGCACTCCAAAGATAATAGAAACTTGGCAAATGCTCATTAAATAAATGAGTAAATCAAAGCAACATGAATAGAAACAATGTATAGACAAATGATTCTGTAGAACCAGACATGTTTATCAAAAACCATTTCTTATATTTACTCTTAGTAAAAGAATAGACTTGAAAATTCATCACTGTTGGAACTATGATAAACAAATTTAGGATTATTACATTAACTTACAAGAAATTTTGGTTATCTGTTACCCTCAAGCATTTGAGTGGCATTGAGCCCAGTAGCAAGGAAAATAAACAGTGGACATGTCTTTGTTTGGAAAAATATTTCAAACCCATTTATGCAATGAGTAAGCATACTGAAACTTTGACACTGTAGTGATTAGTTAATTCTCTGTCTAAACAGAAGGCAAGGAGGGCACTATAGCATAGTGATGCTAGTAGAAGGCAGATTTTCCTGTGTGAAATCTGACAGTCACAGAAGAAGTGACAGGTGACAGAAGGAAAAAAAAGAGAAAAGAAAGGAATAGATCAGAAGCAAGCGTAGTGATAATAATGGCAGTGGTAAGGATTTAATGTCATCAGATCCTTGTAGTCAACTGTCTTAGAAAAAAATCTAGAAGTGCTAAGTTGAAAGTTGGAACAGATTTGCTGTAGGTGGGTGAGTGTGCATATCTGTGTGCATGTGTTTATAACCACCTACATCTTATAGTTCTGGAAACTCCAGTCCCTAAAATGGAATCCAGAAAATGAGCTTTTCTAGAATGATGCATTCATAGATAGAGCTGGATAATGAAGATTTTAATATGGGAATTATTTATGGGCAAGGGTTGTGTTTTTATGACCCAATTTTGTACTTATTGCTATTTGTAATTAAGTCTTTGATGTGTATTTTCCTAATAAAGTGGTGGAATGTTGTGACCTCTAAGGACTGTCTGTGTTCAGATCCTATTTTGTCCAATGTATCACACAGATCAGTGGTTGTCAGGTTAGATAGTTTGTCTTGACTGTAGGAGAAATTACAGAGGTAAAATTTATTTCCAGCAATTCTAGACTTTCTGGTGCTTCCCATCACTGAACCCAAATCTTCCCAGCATTTTCATTAAAATCCATCCACCAAGTTGAGGCCACTGGAGGAATTTCCACTCATCACTGTTTTTAGAATCAATTTTTGATGAGACTGTATAATGGCATTAATGGTGTCAGTAAAAATGAATGAATAAAGTTGATTAAATGGTGAATCAGGCTCAGATTTTCCCCCTTCTTTTTCAGCTGGTTGTAAAAAATCCCCTACAAAACCCTAGGTATGAGGGGAGAGATTATAATCACTGTAATAGAGGTAGGCAACATGAGGATTTGGACCTGTTTGTGTAACTTACATGTGCCTTCTGGACCGGCTCAAGTCTGATGTTGAAAGTGGTGTTTCTGCCACATGAGTTGCTGCTGTGTCATTCAACCTTCTTGTTTGCGACTGACAATACCTAGGATATGATGAGCGTCTCTAGTTGCCCCGTGGCTTAATGTACTCTGCTCAGGTGCTCAGAGTACATTAGAGCCCAGTATCAAGCTGGCATTGCCTTTCTAATAGATAATTGTTTCTGTTGCAGACAGCATAGGCTTGCTGTAGAATCATGGGGGTCTGCACTGTGTTTCTCCTGTTGAAGTTGGTCAGAGAATCCATATGGCTCATGGGTACTCCTGACATCCTTGGATCTTCTGGGTCATATAGCCCAAGTGGCAGAGTTATTGGTATCATAATTTGAACCTGCTGTGGAGCCGTCTATTGCTTTGGGTCTACTCAAAACTGGCACTCTCCTTAGTTACTCAGTAAATGTTTTGGAACCATTTTGTTCAATGTGTTATGCAGTCTAAAAAATCTAAAGATATAACCCAGTGTGGTGTTGTGTGCCTGTTATTCCAGCTACTCAGGAGGTTGACGTGGAAAGATTCCTTGAGCCCAGGAGTTCGAGTCCAGTCTAGGCAACATAGTGAGATTCCCCATATCTAAAAATATCTGCTAAGTATTGTGCCTCTCTCTTAGTGACAGGAAGGAAAGATGCAGTGACTTATCCTTGATTATTTTTTGTTATATATTCTTTACTATTTTATATACTTTTTATACACTTGCTCAGGGTTCTTCCTCAAAAGGACTTGCTTTCCTCTTCTATCTTATTCCTTCCATTTCAGCACAAGTAAGAACCCTAGTAAAGGTGACATCACAGCCTGCTAAAGGTTATCATCACCCTATTTAGGACTAGAAATGTGGTTATTGTCATCATCTGGCAGGCAAGTGATCAAGTTCTAGACTCTCATCCTGAGGATTGCTTCCTGGGACTACTTCCTGGGAGCATTTTCTTGGCTGGGCCTTATCAGAAGCAGATGGCAGGAAAAGAATTCATGTGCAGGTGATTTCTTTGGAAGATGAAGGGAATACTAAGCCAGGGAAGGGAAGGTAGCCAGTCAAGTGTACATTATCAAGCCGGTTTCCATTGTCGGTAATTGGAATTAATTCTGCTGGGAAAACTCTGGGGCCTTGAGGCAGATGCCTCAGAGTTGTATCACTGGAGGAGCTGAACCAACCACCTTCAGTCATTGATTGAGTGCTTCTAGGGCCAGTGGATCATTAACTCCCTGGCACTTCTGGCCTGCTGCATGAGTGGGTAAGACAGACTTCAATGTTCAGACAAGATCCTTAGGGCTTCAGTTAGAAATAGAATTGATAATGTGCTTAGGAAGGATGGGCAAAAGGGTATGGGCAGGGCACAGCTAATGTCTGTTATAATGCTTAATTATAACTATAGTAGAAAGTTTTAGGATCTATATATCAAAACTTGGAATATGAAATAGATCACATTTATAAAAATTTGACATTTTAATAGGTAAGATTCAATCACTAAAGCATTATCTACTTTTTAGAAGATGTAAAATATATATCAACGGTATTATTGAATTCCTCATAGGCTTTTGGGTCACTGAGGTTTCCTTTTGTTTTAGAGTCAATTAGAAACATTCAGCTCTTGCTATAGTGAGTGACCAGATCAAAGACCCATGAAATATAGATAACAGAAGGGGCAGGATACAATGCTGGCTAAGTGAATAGCTAACTTGGATGAAATTGATATGATCACAGAGAACTTTGAGTGTCTTATAAATTATTTCCACCAAAATAAAAATCCTAGAAAAATTTATATCAGTGTTAAAAAGTCTTTAACACTTCTATATACCAGGTTATTCTGTCATATAGTACTTTACTTCATATATATATATATATATATATATATATATATATATATATATATAATAACTTTATTTTATTATAGAGATGTGAGGTACAAGTCAGGATTAAGTACCTAAGTGGTTTACGTGCAGGTGAAGTTTGGGCCTTCAACTGGTTCTCACTTCATCTGGTTTAGGACCAGGTACCCTTTGTGTTGTTATGTACTGTACTCGCTCGCCCACCCCCGCAATATTCCTCAACTGCCAATTCCTCCCTTGTGCTGTTGTGATTAATGTTCAGGTCCCACTTATGAGTGAGAGCATGTGGTATTCAGTTCTTTGTTTTTGTGACAGATTTCCTTTCACTTTGCTCTTTGCTAATCAACCTACCAAAAGTGTAAATTTAAGTTTACTTTTGCAATGTACAAACTGCTATAATTACTTCTAAGTATTTATAAATAGTGTTTTCTCATAAATATTGCTGTTATATTCTCCTTTTAGAGTAGCCAGGATCTTTTTTGAGGATCAAGATTTGCATTTTACTCCAAGAAGAAGACATTAAAATGTTTGAGAAATATCTAGTGATAATTTTTGGCTTAAATTCTCCATTCTTTCCTGAATGGGTGTATAAACACTCATTGTGTCTCTCAATGATAAATATGAAAGTGTTGCATTGATTTTACTTTAGAAGACAAATAAAATGGTCAATAGTTTTGGTTTGAAGTTCCTTAGAGTGATTTCTTTGAACAATTAGTATGTGATAAATAACTTTTAAGCAAGTGATAAATTTAAATTCCTGAAATAATTAGTATGCAATAAAGACATTTTAGACAAAAGATAAATTTGGAAAACAAGGTTAGCAAGCCTCTTGATTCATTGGCTATCTGAGTATTTAAGTATCATTTGCCAAAGCATGCAATGTTTCCTTCATCTCCAGAACCTTTAAAACCAAAGCTAATAATGCCCAAGTTGTAGTCCAGAATCTATAAGTGCAACCTATGTAGCCTCATGGTTAGAGTGATTTTGTACCTATGTAGAAGATTTTAAGTATTTGCCCATGATTATATCACCTTGAGAACAAAGAAAGGAGAATAGGTGTAAGAATATTGCTCTGTTTGTCTCTCTTTTAGTATGAGGCTCACATTCAAAATGTTTCAGATTAGAAGCTGAGTGTTCTCTGGTTTAGGTTGTACAATAAATTAAAGGTAATTTGTTACAGGTTAGCATGACCTAGCCTTAATTTTATCATTATTAAATTTTGTCTTCCTAAAAGACAAAGCACTGAGTTAATCATGATTCTCTTAATTGAAGAATAAACAATCCGCAGAGAAACAAACCCTTGTCATGGAATGCAGCAGCCTTGGAGGAGCTGGACAGAGGCCACGTGGGAGAGCATTATGAGGACTAGCCTGAGCTGGGAGATAGGACCACGTTGACTTCCTTTTTCAGTCTGTCAAATGATACTAGACTCTACTCTTTGGATTTTCTTCCTTTCTTTTAAAAAAATGTTTTGGCTGTTCTGAAATTTCACAAGCACATGTCTTTGTAAGACTTTACTGCTAAAAATGTGGTCGACCAGCAGAAATGGCATCACTTGGGAGGTTGTTAGAAATGCAGACTTTCACATCTATGGAATCAGAATTTGCATTTTAACACGATCTCCAGGTAATTTGTATGGACATTAATATTTGAGAACCAATGGTCTGTCTCTCATCTTTTCTCTCACATTTCCCATTCCCTTTTTAAAAATTTTACCTTCTAGCTCTTCTGTTGGATATACACTTTTAATTTTAGCAAACAGTTTTTAGCTTTCCAGGTTGATTTCTAAAAATTCTCTGATTGCTCCATTGGTATACAATCCTATTCTAATCTTATGGATACAGTATGTTTTCCATCCTGAGAGTCTTCATTAGGGTAAAAATTAAGTTCTCTATTTTTCTGAATTACCTGTGGTTTTGGGTCAGTTGTTCTGTTTGTTTGCCTTAGTTTTTCACTTTTATGTGTCTATCCCTGAAAAACATCAGTGTTTTAAAAATTTTCTATTCATATTCACAGAGGACATGTTGTATCTGCAAGTGTTGACTATGAGCCTTTTGCAATAGGCAGGGAAACTGTGGGAACTATTTCCAAAAGGATAAGGGATTTTCTCTGATGAACCAGAGGTAGAAGATCAATTTCTTTAACGCAAATGTCATGGCCTGTGAATGAAAGTTAACACAGTGCCTTTCAGTATCTATTGGAGTGTTTGGGGAGAAGAGAAAGCATGAGGGGTGAAATTCCATAGAAAAGTTTTTATACATCTTGCAGATCCCTGTTTCTCTTTCCATCACTATCCTCTCTACCTCCCAGCTTTACTCTTGGGCCTCTTTGCAGCTCATTTCAATGGACCAGTCACTACCTCCACATCAGGCCTTGCTGAGAACACTGTGGGTTGCTGCTTTACTTTCCTCCTTACAGAAAAAATTAATATCTCTGCCCACTGAAAGTTATTTTTCCTGTTATTACTGTTTTTAGAATTTTTCATCACTTGTACTTTTTTTTTTTTTGCTATCGTTTCACTGGGAATTTTGGAGATTGGAGGTAGATAAGTACGTTTGACTTTTTATTGTTACTAGAAGATTACATTTTTCGATGGTGACAATACTTTTTGTATAAATTTTATCCTCAACTCACTGGGTAATCTTTCAGGAATTAAAAAAATGATAAAAAGTTCTGTATTAAAATAATTTTCAGATAGTCACACATAACAGGAAAGAAGCTATAGTTGTTCCTGGCCAGAATATCAAGTAACTGAAATAGAGTAAAATGACATTTTTCATGCACCAGCACCCACATACATGTGCATATGCGTGTATACACGTGGGCACAAACACATTTCTGTCAGCAGGTAGGCAGGCATAATACTAGCTGGATTGTGATTGACACTTGAATGATAACAAAATGAACATATTTTGAATTTTTATTAAAAGAAGTGTAATTTTTATCATATCTCAGAATAGACCTATGCCTTCTATTTTGCAACTTAAAGAGTTGACTTTATATATCTTTGACATTTACTTCGTATTTCTGACATTATAATTTCTTTTCCATTGAGAAATTGTATGGAGGTGGGCTATTTCATCTTTCTGAAATAAATCAACCCTATTCAATTTTTATGTAAGACAATTTTTCCCCCTTCGTCTTGTGGTCCATTCCCTGAGGGTCTCCATTCTTTTTTCCTGCCATTTATGCCTTTACTGCTGTTCATATGGACTCCATATAAAATCCTCCTAGGATGTGTCAGAATGCTTTGACTAGAACTCCATAGTTTCTTTCTTTACTTCTCTAAGTTTCCTTTAAGTTACCCATAACAAATATATCTACATTTGTTCTGTTACCCACGTCACTTTTTCTTATGTTTCCTCAGGTCACAATTCTTTCTTGCGAGTTCCTAACATAACTTTTGTTTTTTAGGTGTTTTATAGGAAAATAATATATTTTCAAAAATATGGCAGGCCGGGCTCAGTGGCTCAGCCTGTAATCCCGCGGTTTGGGAGGCTGAGGTGAGTGGATTACCTGAGCCCGTGGGTTTGAGACCCACCTGGGCAACTTGGCGACACCTCATCTCTACATTAAATCAAGAATTAGCCAGGCCTGGTAGCACCCACCTGTAGTTCCAGCTTACTTGTAAGGCTGAGGTGGAAGGATCGCTGGAACCCAGCAGATGGAGGCTGCGGTGGCCGGGAGCAGCCACTGCACTCCAGTCTGGGCGACAGAGTGAGACTCTAACTCAAACAAAACAAAGCAAAACAAAACAAAACAAAGCAAAGCAAAACAAAACAAAACAAAACATGGCAATTCTGCTCCCTTAGTTAAAGCTGATGTTGTTAAAGGCAATTCTGAGTCCAAGTCAAACCACTGATGTATTTTATATGCTATGTACTAAGAGTATTTTTCACTACTTCCAGCTTATTTACTACATCAAGAATGCTAGGTTAGGTGTTAGTATTCAAAGTTGAATAAAAATTAGATATTCTTTACCTTGAGTTTTGTAATTAATGTGTGTGGGTTATGACAATGTATATATATGGGATATACTTTTGTTAGGAACTTAATTATGGCAGTCCATCCAAAACAATGCCATTACTTCTATTATTCTAGTATCCCTTTAATATTCTTTTTCCCTTCCTCCTCCTTCTCCTCCTCCCTTCCTTCTTTCTGGCACCAAGCACTGAATGGAACCCTCCTTTCCATACTGGTGGATGTGACCTTATTTAGAAAAATCTTTTTGCATGTATAATTAAGTTAAATATTTTGAGATGAAATTATCCTGGATTTCCTGAGTGGGTCCTAATTCCAGTGGCAAATGTCCTTATACAAAATGGAGAGAAGAAACTGTAGACATACAGAGAAGAAGGCGAAGGACGGAGGAAGAGATTGAAGTGAAATGGCCGTAAGTCAAGGAAGCCAAGGATTGCCAGTAGCTGCTAGAACCTGAAAGAGGACAGGAAGAATTATCTAGATGATATACTAATGATTCCAGTGATCTAAATTAAAAAGATATTTTCCCATTGCTTTGCCATGTCATCTTTGCCATAAATCAAATGATAGTATATGAGTAGGTATATTTCTGGGCTTAATACATGTTTATTTTCTACAGTGGATCTAGTTTTTCTCATGAACCCCATCATCCTGGCTGGTGAGGATAAAAAGGAACAAACTATAACCCGCCAGCCAGTTGAATCTGAGACTCTGCCAGTTTAAATAATATCCTTTAGGGAATTAACTCTCTTTTGGTAAATGTTCAGTATCTTATATTTCTTCCCATTCCTATCTTTTCTCCTCATGAGAGAGTACCTAAGTAGATGGGGGCAATAACAGGACTTTGGGGTGCTGGAAGGGAGGACCTTAAATTTTCCAGTAGGTCCTTTGGGAGGCTTTGTGCCTTTTGGTACCGACTGCAGTATTGGCCTCTTGGAGTGGGGCCTGCTCATGTGCGACAAAGTTGCATGTTGTTTTCTTGCATCAGGTAGAACTTGGTCATCTGATAGATTTGGCACCACCATGCTTCTTACTACAGTGCAGGCCACTCCGCATCTGAACAATGCTTCCCCTGTAGCCCATAGCTATCAAGTTTACAGCTGCTGAAAGGGTCCTATGGCTCATCATTAATATGGTTCCATGAGCCATACAGGCTATCAACTCAACTTTCCCTGGTTTTGTGGTCACTTTGAGATCCCTTCTCTATCACCTAGCAGCCCAGGAAGACTAAGGAATGCTTATTCTAGTCCTCTCTGTACCTGTTCATGTCACATCACTGATATCGCTTTGATGCAACATCTTGCATCAGTGTGGCCCATCCTGTGTTCGAGTGGGATATATCACACAAGACCCCTTAACTCCTCTTATATGTAGCTCCTTCCTGGAATTTTGTACCAGGTGAATGTATCTTTATGCTTTCCTTTACTTCTGTCCCTCTTTTACTTTCAGCAATCCATGGACCTCAATGGACAAGCTTTTCTGTTTTTGGTATGTGAGATACAGTTTTATTTTTTTTAATTTTTATTTTATTTTTTAATTTTTTTTTTTTTGAGTTGGAGTCTCACTCTGTCACCCAGACTGGAGTGCAGTGGCCGCTCCTGGCCACCGCAGCCTCGACCTGCTGGGCTCTGGTGATCCTTCTGCCTCAGCCTTCCAAGTAGCCGGAATTACAGGCGCGCGCTACCACGCCCACCTGATTTTTTGATTTATTGTAGAGATGAGGTCTCACTGCCCAGGCGGGTCTCGAACCCGCGGGCTCAGGCAATCCACTCACCTCAGCCTCCCAAAGGCGCGGGATTACAGGCTGAGCCACCGAGCCCGGCTGAGATACAGTTTTATATCACAGCCTGAGCTATCTCAACCTATGACTCAGAGACTGAGGCCTGTCTCTTTATATCTTAATTGAAGCTTTAAGAATTTATAAAATGCTTTCTTTTCAACCAAGGCTGACTTTCAAGACCATTCTCTTGGTAGGGATTTTTAAAATAATACGATAGTCAATGCTGAGTAGCGGCTATATTGTTCTAGCTGGTGTCAGCCCTTTCTCTGGCAAGGGGAGGGCAGTGAGTGAGTCATAAAGCAACTTGATTTACTGGTTTAGAAAATGCATCTAGCCGGGCTCGGTGACTCAGCCTGTAATCCCGCGCTTTGGGAGGCTGAGGTGAGTGGATGCCTGAGCCTGCGGGTTCGAGACCCGCCTGGGCAGCGAGACTTCATCTCTATAATAAATCAAAAAATCAGCCGGGTGTGGGAACGCATGCCTGTAATTCTGGCCACTCGGAAGGCTGAGGCGGAAGGATCGCCGGAGCCCAGCAGGTCGAGGCTGCGGTGGCCGGGAGTGGCCACTCCAGTCTGGGCGACAGAGTGAGACTCCAACTCAAAAAAAAAAAAAAAAAAAAATGCATCTGAAAATATTTCAAAAAGTATTATCCCCATCACACTACTGAAAAAAGGAAAAGGGGGAAAAAATACCTTCATTTTCATGTATGAGTGCCAAATAAGTAAAAGTGAAAGCTAAAAAGGAGGCCTAGAAACAAAATTGAGTCTGTCGTTCAAGCAAGGACACCTGTGTGGGAATTCATTTTCTACATGAAAGCAGCTGCAGAGTTTTAAAATCCTAAGGAAACGGGAAAGTCACCTGCGCAAATAGATCATGCTGATTTGATTTAGTGAAGGTAAATATCAAATTATTCCTAGGTATGAAATAATAGCATACAGTCTGAGATCCGTTCAGCATTACAACATTAAAAATGATTACTTAAAAAAATCGTGTTTACCGTAAGAACTTTAGAAAATCCAATAAAGAAATAAAAACTACCCTTAATCCCACCAGGCAGAGAATCCGCTTCTAGTCTTTATTTTTTTAATGAAGATCAGAGTAGCAGCTGATAGGGAGGACCGAAGGAGATAGAGAGGATAGCTCATTTAAACATGCAGATTGTTGATAAGGAAAAGTAAAAGTTATGAAAGGAGGGAAACCTACCTGTTTCCAGAATAACTTGAAAATGTTTTGTTGCCTCTCATCTATGTCTTCCTGGATGACATGGATAGCAGGGTGGATAGGAAAGAGACTTTGAGGGCAACTTCCTTTTGTAGGAAGGAGAGAATGAGGACAAAGAAAATGGAATTTAAAATTTTTCTTTTGACTTCTAGTTCCAGTAATGTTCCAGGTCAGCCCTCCCGTTGAGGAGTAGTGGAGTGTGTCTGTATACGTATACTTAAAGGCTTCAAAAAACTAACAGGAATTTGAAAAATTATGAGATTAAGATATGGGAGATGATGGAAACCTGAGAGGCAAGTAAGAAATTTGGCCACTTTTCCCCATAGGGGCCTTTGGTTATTCAGGAAGACCTGGATGAGTGGCAGCAGTTTTGATAGTTTTTCTGAGAAAGGAGGACAAAAACTGATGTTCAGGGCCGAGCGAAATGAGGGTCCTGATAATTCTTCTGTACCTTGGGTTGAGACCTTGGATTATTTTACCCTTGATATCAGGGAGAAGAGAAATAGATTTTCAGGGACTACAGCTCAGATTGGAATCTTCTCAAATCCTCGAATTGAATTAAGGTGCTCCTTGATTGCTAGTTTCTTCAACATCCTTCTGCAAGTAAATGTTAATCTTACTTTTTTTTTGAGTTGGAGTCTCACTCTGTCGCCCAGACTGGAGTGCAGTGGCCGCTCCCGGCCACGGCAGCCTCGACCTGCCGGCTCCGGCGATCCTTCCGCCTCAGCCTTCCGAGTAGCCAGAACTACAGGCGCGCACTACCACGCCGGGCTAATTTTTTGATTTGCTGTAGAGATGCGGTCTCACCAAGTTGCCCAGGCGGTCTCGAACCCTCGGGCTCAGGCAATTCACTCATCTCGGCCTCCCAAAGCGCTGGGATTACAGACTGAGCCACCGAGCTCGGTCTAATCTTACTTTTTTTGGAGACGGAGGTCTCACTTTGCACAAGTATACTAAAGAAGCAGTTATAAGAGATGTTTGCTTTCTCTTTTTACATTTTTTAATAAAGAGAATGGTTTAGAAATCCATGGCTTAACCACTCAGCCGCCTTGTCACATTCAGGGAATGGTTTAGAATTTTGTAATTACTATTTTTAGGTTAAGGATTTTTTTCTAATTTACCAAGAGTTTTTATTTTAATGATGAACCCATTAAATGATTAACTTAATCATCTAAAATTAAAATTTAACATAATTTAAAATGATAAAATAATTTAAAATATAAAATGATAAATAAAAAAATTTTTTAGATCACTGGATGTGAAAATATATTTAGATCTTAATCTCACACCATTCACTCAAATAAAGGAGTGAAATATTATAAAAGATCAAATTGCAGAAGAATTATTAGAAATAAACATCAATATTTATCAAACTCTCCAGAGGAATGGTTTTTAAAAGCTTAGCAACAATGAAACAAGTTAAAAATAAAATACTAACACAACTGATACTATAGCACTGAAAAATATTTGCATACAAAAAACTCATTATCCAAATTAAAGGCAAGCAATCTGTGGGGACAAAATACTTTCTGCAAGTAAATAATATCACTATTGGGTACCTGCATAATCAATGTTTGTATACCTAACCCTGAATTGTACCCCACATCTTTAAAATAAAAAAAAAAAAATAAGGTCACCATTGACCATATATAAATAGCTCATACAAATCTGTAAGTAAAACATCAAGACATCTATAGATTAATATGCAAAAAATCATGTTCAAACAATCTGGCAGTCCATCAAAATGTTCCACATGGAGTTACCATATGACCTAGCAACTGCACTCCTAGTTCTATACTCAAAACAAATAAAAATATATGTCCACCCAAACACTTGTACATAAATATTCATAGAAATATTATTCATAACAGTCAAAAAATAGAAAAAGCCCAAATACCCAACAACTGATAAGTGGATATGAAATGGAATATACCCGTGCAATGGAATATCACTAGACACTAAAGAGAAAGAAAGTACAGATTCATGCTACAATATAGTTGACTTTTGAAAATTTATGCTAAGCAAAGGAGACAATCACAAAAGACTATGTAAAATAAAAATATTTTTTATCATTGAATCTTATTAAGTGTTTTTTTTGTGTGTCTGTTTGAAATAACCATAGTTTTGTCTTTTTAATCTATCTCCTGTGTCTAATCTGGTCTTTAACCTAATCATTGAACTTTTAATTTCTGCTATTTTTTATTTCTAAAAATTCTGTTTTTCTATTTCTGTAAATCTGCCCAATCATTTTTGACAATCCCTGTTGATTGCATATTTTCATAATTTCATCTTTCTTCAAACATTTTATACAGTTATTGATATTTGGCATTTTATAGTACCCATATTGTTTCTTGGCAGGTGCAAATCCAATGTTTTACCTTTTCTTCTTTCTCTCTTGCCGACTTGCTTTCTTTTGTAGCTCTTGATTGTGAGTTCATTTTTATTTGCTATTCATCCATGGAATTCCTGAAGGCTGATGTTTTCCTCTGACATACATTTATATTACTTCTACAGGGGGTTGGAAATGTTGCAAACCAGTTTTACCCACTCTGTGGGTCTCAGAATTAAGCCTTGGGGTTTTGTGTCCATTTTCCTATGTTATCATTGATTTATTCTCTTATTTGCCAAAGTATTGTTGGCTATTGTCTTCCCAACAATCCTACCTTCCCATTCTCCTTAAAGCTCACTCTTCTAAGCTCTGAATTTTGTATATGTGTGCATAATGTGACAAGTGTGTGTGTATGTAAGAAAGAACAAGATAATTTATCCTTATGATAATTACTACCTATGAGCCTTGAAATGTATTAAAGAGTATTAAATGCATAAAAGTATTAAATGCATTAAGAAGGACATTGCTGTTTTGTAATTGAAGGGCCATTTGATGTAACTGGTCTATAATTACCAGAAGTTAAGTGTTGCCACCTCTTTTCTACATAAACTTTTGGCTCTGCCCAAACTGAACTCTACATTATCCCCAAACATTATCCCCAAGAAAGAGCTTACTTTCTTCACACTATCACTCACACCCATTCAGGTCTTCACCATCATTCTTCGTTTTTCAAAACTCTATTTTGCCTCGAAGATTTACCTTGAAGTCCTTCTCTTGCCTTGAGACTTTTCAGACAACTCCGGCAGAGTTTTTTTTTTTTTTTTTTTTTTTGCTTTCCAAAATCTCTTAGTGCATATTTCTAGCATCCATGTGCCATGTATTTTCCTTTATACTAGTTATTTTGTATAATATTTTGTATATGTTTTTGCCTCCTAAGTATATAGTAAGATCCCGGAATGTAGTTTCTCAATTTGACTGTATGTGTTTCCACCAGTCCTGGACATGGTCAAAGGTACCTCCTTTTTTCAGACAAGCCAACTCCTCTACTTTCTAGACTATTATAACAATAGCTATTGCCACAGGTGACTTCATTTTCACAAAGAGTTAAATATATATTTTGACAGAATGGATATTTGTTGAGTGCCTATCACGTGAAAAGCATTTTGTTAGGTGGTGTTGAGCAAACAGGGGTAAATAAACATAGTCTCTGCTTCAGGGACTCAGAATATATAGAGAGAAGGCCACATTTACCAAGAATAAAAAAATTGTTTTCAGTTTAGCAGTAAGACAACAGTGTCAGCTGGGATTGTGCTTAAATTTGAGAAAAACACATGGGTATATGTTCCAAAGTTCTGGTATTGCCATAACCCTGTAAGAGTAGAATTGGAAATATGAACAAACATTAATTTTTTTTTTAGATTAGAGAATATAGTTATTTAGAAGTAAAATTAGAGAAAGAGGAAAGGATGTGATTCACCTCCCCAAGGTAGGGGAGGGGGCTAAAGCTTAAGAAAACACGGCCTGGCCATAGCTCAAAGAGCACATGTCCACACCATAGCTTAGCAAGGCAATGGTCACAAACATTAATTTTTAAGTGTTGTAATGAGTGACTTACGACACTTATTTCACGTTCTAAAATAGTGAAAAGCATTAAAATAACAAGTAATATAAATCACATTTTGTATAACATTTTATGAAGGAGGACCCCCCCAAGAAGACCAGAATTATCTTTTGGAGGGCAGGCCCCTAGTAGTACAGTCAGAATTTGTTCCTATAGTTGAAACGGTCAACAAAAGTTTTCATCTGGAAGTTTTGAGAATGTTATATCACGATTTGTGGGAGAAACATCCCAAGTTGTCACAAGCAGGTAACTGGTTCTTCCACCATGACAACATGCTTCCAGTTGCCCACACTGAGCTGAATGATCAGCAATTTTTACCAAAAATGAGGTAAAAAACTAAACATAAAAAAGCAATGGCAGAAGCACTAAAAAGCATCAAAACTGATGAATTAAAAAACTGTTTTAAGCAGCAGAAAAAGCATCTTTATAGGTGTATTGCATCGAATGGAGAGTACTTTGAAGGTGACAGAAGTTTAAATATGTAAGAATAAATACACAAATTTTTAATAAATAAATTCTGTTTTTTATTGGGTATCCCCTCATATATATAATTTTGAATTTATTCCTTTACATATTGACCTTTTCAAGCTTAAAAACTTTGCATTATTTAATTTAGTGCAGTGATTGTTTTCCATTTTTATTAGGGAATGGTTTTTACAAATTTATGTAATAAAAATGTAAGAATTTTTTCAGTGTAATATCTTGCTGAGGCAAAGAGAATAGACTGAGTTCTGGAATTATTAATTGAGAAAAGGAATATAATTGTGTGATATCAAGATTGCTTCACCTAATGATTGCTTCAGGGGACACCTACTAACAGGCTCTTTGGAATGAGCAGAGTGTGGTGAGGAGATGAAAGGATGGGTGAGGAACCTGCATAAATGAATAGGATCCTTTGCTCAGGCAAATGATTTTGTCTTTATGTTAGATCTAAAAGAAAGAATATTTATTGTTATTTGAGGAAATAAAATCTGACAATTTGCTGGAATAATAGGACATAACAGTTGAAATATTGTCACTTAAGGAAATCTTGCCAGGCAGCCTTTTAATTAAGTATGGAGTGATAAAACGGCTGCTGGTAAAGTCAGGTTCAATGTACAGCTTTCTACCATTGATCAAACTAAATTTTCATATTTATTTTCTATTTGATAAAGTAAAACAGCAACAGTATTGTGTTGCAATTATGGGTACATGTAAGCAAAAGTAAGAAACAAGATTTGAGTACTATTTTTGGATGAAAAGAAACAAGATTAATAATTTCACATGTTAGTAGCATATGTTTATTCAAGGAAACTTGTACCACTTCAGATTTCTAATTTCTATTCTTGTTTAGGGAACCAGCTAGTACAGTGACATTCCTATCCATAACTCAGCTGTGGCCATGAGACTGTGAGCTCTGTTTGGGTGTGAATAATTTCTGGTTTTGCTCACTCTTGTGTTTCCAGTGCCCAGGGGAGTTCTTGGCATATAGGAAGTTCTTAATCAATATTTTTGAAAGAATACATGTTTAGCCATCTGGGATTTGACTTGAAGCAAGGATTTAGGCCAAATGACTTTCTAAGGCTCCAAAAATTTGTCATGAAATTAATGCAGTTGTACACATTTTAGTCATGGAAAAATGGGGACATCTCTCAGTGTGTATTTGATCTTAATTTATCCACAAATTGAATAACCTACATTTAAAATTTTTATGTCCATATCAGAGTAGAAACAACAAATCAGATTTGGTAAAAAGAGAATATGTATTAGTAGACATTCAGTAACCATTTCCCTTGTACTTCCTTATTAACTATACTTCAGTGTTTCCTCTTATTCAGCTAAATCTCTCCAGGTCTATAAATCTAGATTGTCCTTGTCTGGTCATGATGGTTTCTCCTTAACAGCTTAATCTTGGGCATGAGTTAATAATTGTGGGTCATGACACAATTTTGAGGGATTTTTTTAAACAACAGTTTTTTTTTGCTTTTAAAATGGGATCCCAAGATAGGGAAACTACAAATTATACCTCAGCACGATGTTATCTGCATGTGGGAAGATATGTAATAGTACACCCTTGGACTGTAAGGAGAAAGTCAAGAGAATTGCAGAGAAATCAAACTAGAGATCAGCTTTGCTGAACCAGTAAATTTATCAGCCTTAGAGATTACCTCAAGATATCTCAAGTGGTGCAATAATAAGTGTCTTGATTGTTTAAATCACCTTTAGTCAGGTATTATTACTTGCAGCTGAATGCATCCATGCTGGCTTAGGAAGGTAAATGACAGCAGAAAGAAGTATGACATAACATACCTTAAATATCATTTATTCCATTATCTTACGACCATTTCCCCTATTATAAATCCTCTACCTAACAGTGAGAAAGTAGTAAAAAAAAATGCATAAAATCAGGTATCATCACTAGTAGAGCATGGAATTCTGGGATAATTTAGAGTGGAGGCAAATATCTCTATCTAACTTAGTGGTTCCCAAGGACATCTTGTTTATCAAAGAATTTTTGTCAGTAAAGAGCAAATTATTTTCTGTCTACTTGGGTTAAGAAGGCAAGAAATAGCTCTAAAAGATTTCTATTCCAGATGACAGAAATAAAAAAATTATTTTTAAAGTTATAAACTTAACTCTTCAAAATGACTACTTTTTTGAGGGGTTTAAATTCATGAAAATTAACTACATTGCATACTTTTCTAACTATAATTAAAATATAATTGATATATATGGAAAATTCCTTACTTTTGAAAGTCTGTGTTCACAGGGTGAAATTTTGTGGTAGTTGTTTGGCACTTGGAATGCACATGCCTGCAGATATTTAGTATCAGTAGTAGGTAGTAGGTAGTTATCCAGGTTATCTTAAGATAGTCTTTACCTGAAGGGAAGTAAGTACATATATATTTATGTATGCATATGTACATATATCTGCAATAATAGCAATGCAGACATACTTCATTTTATTTCACTCTGCTTTATTGTGCTTTGCAGATATTGTACTTTAAAAAAATTTTTTAAATTTTTATAATCAATATTTTTTATTATGATGTCGTGGGGTACAGTTAAGGATTAGGTATACAAATACGTTTCCATTCAGGCACCCTATTGATAAGAGGTGCTTCCCCATCCCCAGACAGATATTTGCTACCATTAATCCCATCTCCCTCCCCCCCTG
>NW_007012875.1:249536-250692 GCF_000164805.1 Carlito syrichta
GTGAACAATGCTGCGATAAACATACGTGTGCAGGTATCTTTTTTATAGAGTGATTTGAGTTCTTCCGGATATATTCCCAGTAGGGAGATTGCGGGGTCATATGGGAGGTTGATATTTAAAGTTTTTAGGAATCGCCACACTGCTTTCCACAGAGGTTGCACTAGTTTACACTCCCATCAATAGTGTAGAAGTGTTCCCTTTTCGCCACACCCTCTACAGCAGCTGTTATTTTTTGAGTTGTTGATAATTGCCATTCTGGTTGAAGTTAGGTGGTATCTCAGTGTGGTTTTGATTTGCATCTCCCTGATGATTAGTGAGGCTGAACATTTCTTCATATGTCTGTTGGCTGCTCGTATGTCTTCCTTTGTGAAGTGTCTGTTCATATCTTTTGCCCATTTTATAATGGGGTTGTTTGTTTTTTTCTTTTCAGCACATTTGAATTCCTTGTAGATCAAAGATGTTAAGCCTTTGTCTGACCTGGTGTTGGCAAATACATTTTCTCAGTCTGTGGGCTGTCTCCCTGCTCTCTTGATGGTTTCTTTGGCTTTGCAGAAGCTTGTCAGTTTAATAAGGTTCCACTTGTCTATCCTCTCTCTTATGACCTGTGGGTTTCGGGTTTTGTTCAGGAATTGGAGGCCAGTTCCGATTTCCATAAGGGTATGTCCTTCATTTTCTAAGGTTCTTATGGTTTGAGGTTTTTACATTTAGGTCTTTGATCCATTTGGAGTTAACCTTTGTGCATAGGGATAGATAGGGGTCCTGTTTCAATCTTCTGCATGTGGTCAGTCAGTTTTCCCAGCACCATTTACTGAATAGGTTCTCCTCTCCCCAGTGGTAGGTGGGAGGAGGGTTTGTCAAAGGTGAGTTGGTTGAGAAATTGAGGTTTTGCTTCTGGAATCTCAATTCTATTCCATTGATCTATATGCCTGTTCCTAAACCAATACCAAGCTGTTTTGATGATTGTAGCTTTATAGTAGAGTTTAAAGTCTGGTAATGTGATACCACCTGCTTTGTTTTTTTTGCTGAGAATTGTTCTGGCTATTCTTGGACATTTGTGTTTCCATATGAATTCCTGTGCTGCTTTTTCTAGGTCTGATAAGAATGTTGCTGGTAATTTGATGGGTATTGCATTGAATTTGTAGATTGCCTTAGGTAA
>NW_007012876.1:0-4846 GCF_000164805.1 Carlito syrichta
ACATTTGTATACCTAACCCTTAACTGTACCCCACAATTTTATAATAAAAAATATGTTTATTAAAAAAAAAGAAACAACCACTACGTCCTCTGTCCAGATGTAATCACCCTGGCTAAGCTGAGCCTCATTTTTTTCATTTGTCATGTGCAACTGCTTAAATGATAAATAAAGGGACAGGATCCTCTTCGTTCATAGGATTTACCATGTGTCAAATGCTTGTGAAAAACTTTTCCATTCATTATTTCATTCTAAGTTCACATTTTACATGTAAGAAAATGGAGCCATTGAAATGTTAAAATCAAAATCACAACCAGTGGAAAGCAGTAGGGAGATATTTGAACTCAAGTCTTTTTACTCTAAGCACCATGGTAATTACAATATAAACAGAGAAAAAAACAAAATCAGTTCTACACACATGAAACTATATGAAAAATAAATGGTAGAAAATTTTTGCCTTGTGTTGACCCAGTAGGGATACCAGAGGAACCTTCAAATGAGTGTTGTTCTGATTCTTCTTGTTTGAAAATCTTTTTTTTTAAAATAAAAGTGACAGAACTAACAAAAAAAGAAAGAAACAACCACATCTGGCAATAATCCACAGTTTTCTTCCTGATGAGTCATATTAATAGAAACTTGCTGATACTGTGCAACTGTGGTTTACCCCAGGTGACTTTCACATACACCTGGAAGCATAGAGGTCACAATAAAAGATGGTTGGGTTATTGTGGGGCCTTTACAATCAATTGCGAAAGACTTACCATCCAGAAACATGCTAATTATACTTATAATTTTACTGTCTATAATGAATTTATCATATATATTTAATGTAAAACTGTGTTATAGAATCCTATGATTACTAGTTTTTAAATAGATTTACTAAATTAAAAAATATTAAAATACGTGCCAATATCCTTTTTACAGATGGCATGTTTAAAATGCTGTCAGTAATTAGAAGCAATATATTTCATTATGTGAAGAAATGTTTGTAGCAGTATTTATTTCTGAGAGAAATAGTATTTCTTATATATATATGTACATAATGCATAATATATTTTAATCAAAATCATGACAAATCAGAGAGCAGAACAACATAAATTTCTAGGTGTATTCTTCTTTAATCAATGTCATGTTTAACATATAAACACAAAGAAGAAAATAATACT
This sequence comes from Carlito syrichta, assembly GCF_000164805.1. Classification (NCBI taxonomy): domain Eukaryota; kingdom Metazoa; phylum Chordata; class Mammalia; order Primates; family Tarsiidae; genus Carlito; species Carlito syrichta. The sequence goes on from NW_007012876.1 coordinate 1,164, forward strand.
GTTTAAATAAATATAGTAAAATTTGAAATTTCCATCTCTGGCAAAAATTATTTGGGTATCATATGTTGATATGTGCATAGTAACTTGCAATAGGTTATGATTAGCTTTTTAAATTTTTTTGCAGATTATCATTGTACCCCATATGTGTCTTTAATAATAATGACATACTAAATGAAAGTCTTACAGATTTTTATTACCTGAAAATGTAAATGGAATTTAAAATGAATCACACATTTAAAATCACATTGTTCTTAACAATCATGTAAAGTTTTTCCATCATTTTTGATGCAGATGGATCTGCCTCAATAAAAAGTTGAAATAAAATTTAAAAATATAAACATGCAGATTGAATTTCTTGCCTCAACCAAATGATGTGGCTACAAAAGGAAACAACATCAAAAACATAAAGTGACAATGAATGATTATTAATTAAATAATAGCCACAACCAGATGATAAGCCAAATGACCTGTTTTGGGATCAAAATTATACTATCCCAATTGTAGACTTACAGTTACAAAAATTGCCACTAACTTTGTTATATATGAATAGGGTCTAAGGTATTTTGAATAGTCCAGCACAATAAAACAAGTGCTTATGATTGTCTGATGTAAAGATTTAAAAACTGAATATATAAATGCAAACCATTTACAGGACCAGGTATGAAAGATTTCAAAATATGTCCATAATTTCTTTCCATCTGGGTCAGCACACCCTTTGCAGTATGATTTTGTAGCTCTTCCTATCAGGAGGTGGTCATACTTCCTCATTCCTTGAGTCTTGGGATGATTTTGAGATTTGCATTAATCAATAGTGTAATAGAAGTGATTTTAAATGACTTCTGAGGCTGAGACTTCAGAAGCCTTGAGGTTCCATTTGACAATATTGGAACTTTTCCCTTTTCCACTTCCTATCCCAGTGGATAAGAAGTCACTTGGAGTAGAACTGAGGCACCTCAGGTGACAGCCAGTAACAGCTGCATGACACATTAGCGAGTCATCTGGGACCTGCCAGTCCAGCTGATCCTCTAGCTGAAAGCAGTCACATGAATAAGCCCAGGCATAACTGGCAGAAGGAAGACCCAGTTCAGCCCTCTCACAGACACATGAGGAATCATACCGTGCTGTTGCTCTAAGCCACTAAGATCTGGTGGTAGTGTTTTGCATAGCAAAAGCTAACTGAAACAGAGATTACTACCAGGACTGTGGTGTGGTTGTAACAAAGATCTAAAACATATGGCATTGGCCTTGGGAAACAAAGAGACTGTTAGTGGAGGTGAATGAGCAGTGAGGGAAATGCTATCAGAGATTGGAGGAGGAACTGCATGGATTTTGTATTTTGTAATATTCTGTCACCTGCCGTAACAAACTTGTACATCTAACTAGGTAGATTTCCCTGCAGAATGCTCAAAGTGAATATTAAGGCCTTGGAAGAGAGAGAGAGACAAAGTCCTTTTTTTGCAAACACAAAGTAGGGGAGACACAGAACGATTTGGATATGGTGAACTAGAAAATAAAATGGTTTGTTAGTCCTAGTCTTTCCAGGAAATAATATTCCCAGAGTAGGAAACAGCTTCAGAGTAACAACAAATCAAGGATGTGACTATAAGATCCATTGTCAAATACTTAGAAAGAATCTGACTTTTTTAGATTCCATATATAAGTGAGATCACAGAGTACCTTTCTTTCTGTGTCTGCTTTATTTTGTTTAGCATGATGTCCTTCAGGCTTATTCATGCAAATGACAGAATTTCCTTCTTTTTCATGATGAATAATATTGCATTGTGAGTGTGTATTACAATTCCCTTAAATAATTGTTTGTGATAATGAGTATGTCAATTAATTTGATTATAGCAATCATTTCACAATGTATGTGTTATATCAAATCACCACGTTGTACACCTTAAATATATACAAGTTGTTTTTGTCAATTACACCTCATTAAGGCTGTAAAAAAGACAGAACTCAGAAAGATTTAAGGAGGTGATTAGTTGACCTTTTCAATTAGACAAACCAACTTCTGAGCATCTTACGAGTATTGCCCACAACAGCCTCACATGTCCAAAGTTTGTTTCAAACTTTAGGTTTTAGGGGCAGAGAATGCATTCCAAACAGATTTTTAGGAAGCTAGCATGCACTGAAGGGACAGGAATGTTCAAAACAAACAGAGGACTTTGGAACCACAACTTCGTGTGGCTCAGAAGAAGGCTAAGAAAACTATCAGTTGCAATCATGAATCACTTTTTACCAAGACAGCAAGGAAAATCTCTTGCCCCTGAAATAAAGGAACTGGTCACAAGTGCCTCACTGGAGTTTAGAATGGCTTTGGGTCATGATTGTTACCTCCTTTCCATTCTCCCTAGCCTTGAACTGAAGCATTGACTGCAATGTCTTGCCTTTGCCTCATTACTGCATGGCAAATGAATGGGGAGCAGGTAACTTCTCTTGTCAGTTTGCAGGTCTATATACTGAGAGAAATTACACCTGAGGAATGTCTCCTGTGTCTGGACCAGATGCAGATGACACAACACTGGACTTGGAGCTTTATGCCAAACTGGGAACTGGAGGGGATTTTGATGTCTTGAGAGGGAGGTGAGTGTATTTTACATGTAAGAAGAAAACAAACACTAGTGACCAGTGGACGTGTTTTTAAAATAATTCTACAAAATTCTCTGGTCTAAGTATGCATCTTCCTTTGCAATGTGACTTTGCCCTTCCTTCCATCAAGGACTAGAATTAATTTCTCCTCTTCTTGAATCTGATGTAGTATGCCATTTGCTTTGATTAATAATGCAGCAGAAATGACTTTATGTCATCTGATTCTAGGACTTAAAAGGTATTGAAAGTTCTGTTTTAGCTGTCCTGCATCACCATCCTAAAACTACTGTGCAGAGAAAGCCATCTAAATTAAGTATTTCCATGTATAGAAGAATTGAGATGCCTTATCTGATAGCCAGAACTAACTACCAGACACACCAGTGAGGTCATCTTGGATATTCTAGCTTAGCTAATCCTGTAGATGAACTGAGTCACATATGAGTCAAAGTGAAACCAAAGAAACTGAGGCTTATCTAAGATTTCAAGGCTGATGCATCTGATACCACCTCTCTACCATACCCACAAATACCTGATTACAAATCCTTCACAGGAAGAAAGCATTCTTCCCAGTGTTGTATCCTTATATATGTGTCCTTCTGAAACCATCTATAATTAACTATGAACGAACCAGACAATCCACATATTGTGAAACATATGATGATTTGTGATTGGTTTAAACCACAAAATTTTTGGAGTAGTTTATTACACAGCAAAGGCTAACTGAAACAAAGGCATGTGTGTGTGTGTGTGTGTGTGTGTGTGTGTGTGTGTGTGTGTGTGTGGTAATCCTTCTTCTCTTCCCTTACTCTGTCTTCCACACTTCTAGGTTTCCTAAGTTGGGTCCACCTTTTGGGTATTTGATATTCTAATACGATGAGTAATAAAAAAACGTGTTAACTGAGTGTGGTAACATGTCTGTAGTCCTAGCTACTCATGAGGCTGAGGCTGACGGATTGCTTAAGCCCAGAAGTTAAAGGCTGCAGTGAGCTATGATCACACCACTACACTCCAGCCTGGATGACAGAGTGAGACCCTCTGAAAGAAAAAAAGAAAGAAAGAGAGAGAGAGAGAGAGAGAGGGAGGGAGGG
>NW_007012876.1:4866-8727 GCF_000164805.1 Carlito syrichta
AAGAAAAGAAAGAAAGAGAAAGAAAGGAAAAGAAAGAAGGAAGGAAGAAAGAAAGAAAGAAAGGTAACAAGGAACAAGGGTATCCAAAGTTATTCTGTACGAGTTCTGGCATGGATTGATGGTAGAGGACAGAGAAGGAGAGGAGGAAAGAAGATCAACAGTTATCCAGAGGAGTGGGCTTGAGGGAAAAGCCATGTTAAGAGAATCTTGGGATAGTCTTGCCTATGTTGAGTGCTCTAATCACGGCTTATGTTTTTTTGTTGTTTTTTGTTTTTTTCCCAAGCGAATGTCAATAGAGACTTATATTGCTCTTAAGCCTTCTGAAATTGGAGTTGCACTTCCTCTGCACTTAAAACTAGTGATTAGATCAAAGGAATCCAGTTTCATTGAAGTTACATTGGCAAAATGCGAAACCATTTCACTTTAAATCTAAGGCAGAAGGGATGAGAAGAATATAATTATCTCAGTATCCAAGATAGAGTTTCCTGACCTCAGCAGTATTGACATTTTGGGCAAGACAATTCCTTGTTGTGAGAGGCTATCTTATACATTAATAGTGTGTTTAGCTGCATCCCTGTACTCTACCCATTAGATGGGAGAAAAACCTTAGCCTGACAATCAAAGGCATTGCCAAACTTCCACTGGCTGGCAAGATCATCCCAGTTGACAACCATGACCTAATCTGTGTTCTCTGCATCTATACATGACAATGGGCACAAACCAGTGTGAACATTTGAAAATACTTATAACATTCCTATTATTGTCAATGTATCAAGTACATTATTATTGTCCAAAAAATAACTCCAAAAAGTCATTAACATATTAGGATACTTCCACAAGTTATGTTTATTTAGGCACAAATCACTTACCCTGAAATATATTTGTTTGAGAAGTGCCAATATGCAGTAAGTCTAAGACTTTTGCTGAAAGGTTATATAGAAATTATGTAATTTTAAAATATGAGTGAAATATCCTATGATGTCTGAAATACTGTCATTAAAATATGGAAATTTGGTCTTATATCATGGCGAGGGAATGAGGGAGGAGAGGGCATGTATATCCTGATATTGTGTTTTGTTCATTTTAGTATTATAAACCTCTAAAAAATATTTTCAGAATTATTAAAAAAACCCACAGTTGATCAGCTCCAAGTGGTTATATTTAGTTAAAAATATAATCAGAATCATTTATTGTAACATTTTAATCTTGTCACTGTCAGATCAGAAAAAAGTATACAGCACATGCCAGACAAATTTTTTTTGTATCTTAAAATTTGCAGAATTTAGCCGGGCTCGGTGGATCAGCCTGTAATCCCGCGCCTTTGGAAGGCTGAGGTGAGTAGATTGCCTGAGGCCGCAGGTTCGAGACCCGCCTGGGCAGCGAGACCTCATCTCTACAGTAAATCAAAAAATCAGCCAGGCGTGGTAGCGCATGCCTGTAATTCCAGCTACTTAGAAGGCTGAGGCGGAAGGATCGCCGGAGCCCAGCAGGTCGAGGCTGCTGTGGCCAAGAGCAGCCACTGCATTCCAGTCTGGGCGACAGAGTGAGACTCCAACTCAAAAAAAAATTTACAGAATTTTAATGCATTTGCTGCAATGGTGGCAGTTAAGTAAGGATGGTTTTATTAGGACACATATATTAGATAATATGCCAGGCTCTTTGGTTAATCTCTAGGGATATCAAAAAAAAAATGCCTTAACTCATAAGGAATTGTAATAGAGAGGAGGTAACAGATATGTCAGCCTTGAAGTCTTAGATGGCCCTCAATTTCATAGTTTTGTAGTTAATCATTTGGCAGTCAAAAAAATTAAAAAACTGACCTAAATTGAGAAGCTTTTTGAAATCTTTCATTATCTAACTTAATGTGAAAAATTTATACTTTTATCTGCAGAAATATTGATGTCCTTGCAAGGTGCTGCCAAAGACCCTGAGAATGACACATAATATGTGGTATATGTACCATATCACATTTCTAAAATCCAAAAGATTCTGAGTTTGAAAACAAAGCTGGGGTTTCTTAGACTTTTGCAGAAAGGATTGTGTGTATAATACAGAAGTACAGTGATAGAGATGTGTGCTCAGAAAAATAATATCCATAACAAAGATAAGAGAAGCAATAAACAGAATCAAAGAGTGGAAACAGCAGAGTTTATTGTGGCAATTCATACCGGTGGTTTCCTTCATTACATTTTAGTTCTAAATAAAGACTAAATTTGAATAGTTTTGACAGAACTCCTGGGGTTTTTTTTTTCTGACACCTTTCTCTCCCTCTATTTTGGACACAGCTGTTAACACATAAAATGATCACATAGTGAAGTAATGAAGATATCTGATATTTGTTTATCATTTGAATTTACTCATGTTTTATGCATATTCTCATTTGGCTCTCACAAGTAACCTGCCCATAGAAGGATGAGTCCAGACATGAACAAGGAAACTAAAAAATTGTAGGGTTAAGAAATATGCCAGAAATCCAGAAACCGGAATGAAGGCTGGGGAGTTACAGAATCATGATCAGGATTTGCATAGTCAGACCCATACACTAATCTAATTTTGACCATATGGATTTACTGATTACTTGATTCACTTATTTAATACGTTTTACTGTATCTCCTTCTTTGTGCCAGCCACTCCATTGAGCAGCTGTGAAAGCAATCTTAGAAGATGGGTTTGGTTCCTTAGAGTTCCACAGGGAAGACAGGAATAAAAAATAATTACACCACAGCCCAGGATTTGAACATGCAAAGAAAAGTTAAGAACAAACAGTGACATGAAATACATTAGCAGATTTTAAAAGCTCACTGTGATGAGATTAAAGACAATATGAATATGAAAAATATGAAAACCAACTCCCACTGTTGGCTAGGATTGAAGCTAAGGAGAAAATGCTGCCTCTACATCTAAGACTTGACCTAATAAAGCACATATATAGACACATGTTAAAAAAAAACATGAGGACGAGCCTGGCTCAGTGGCTCAGCCGGCAATCCCAGTACTTTGGGAGGCCGAGGCAAGTAGATTTCCTGAGCCCACGGGTTTGAAACCAGCCCAGGCAATTTGGTGAGGCCTCGTCTTTACAATAAACCAAAAATTAGTCAGGCATGGTGGTGCACGCCTGTACTTCCAGCAACTTGGAAGGCTGAGGCAGAAGGATTGCTGGAGTCCAGCAGGTCGTTACTGGGGTGGCTGTGAGCATGCTAACTGCACACCAGCCTGGGCAATGGAGTGAGACTCCAACTTAAAAAAAAAAAAAGAAAAAGAAAAGAATAATGAAAATATGAGGACAACTGGTTTCCTGAAGGAAGTGTTATTTCCGGTTAGAGAGTACAGAAGTCTTGAGAGATACTTCAGGCCAGGGCTGCATGAACTTGCCACATGTAGGTCCCTATTGTAAAACATGCCATATCTCCTAATTTTGCAAAAAAGCCACTGCAACTTTGAAATCTTTTCCTGTTGTGAGCCCTTAGCAATATCAGGGCCGCAAAAGGAAAAGGAGTGTTGAAAAATGTCCTGAAATGACATACCTTCATACAACCACTTTAACTGTGCTTCAGTACTGGAGTTTCAATAGTTCAAAATACAGTGCTTTATTTTGAGTAGGGGAAGAAAAGGGAGAATAGTTGATCAGAGTGATCATATATGTTTTGTCCAATATTTAGTCTAGGCTTTTTAAAACCATACAAATAAATTGTGACTTTTCCTATACTGTGCTTTCAAAGTTTGGCTCTTATTTTTCAGTAGATTATGGCACTGTATCTTAAGCAGGTTCAGGATTACAGTCTTACATTTTTACATTTGGAGATTCTTTTTTTTTTTGAGTTGGAGTCTCACTCTGTCGCCCAGATTGGAGTGCAGTGGCTG